>NC_135499.1:213392191-213512191 GCF_052857255.1 Amblyomma americanum
CATAAAGCGACTAGTATTCTTTCCGGGATACGGTTTTTGTTTATGGGGTTTAACGTCCCAAAGCGGCTCAGGCTATGAGGGACGCCGCAGTGAAGGGCTCCGGGAATTTCGACCACCTGGCGTTCTTTAACGTGCACTGACATCGCACAGTACACGGGCCTCTAGAATTTCGCCTCCATCGAAATTCGGCCACCACGACCGGGACCGAACCCGCGTCTTTCGGGCCAGCAGCCGAGCGCCATAACGACTCAGCCACGGCGGCGGCCCGTGCTTTCCTTTTCGGGATGCATTCTTCACACTTTTCAAACGACATGACTTATGCAGATAAATGGAAGATGAGGAAAGGGGAGGGCATGGCGATAAGGAAGAAGGGAAAGGGAGTCCTTCTCGATGTAGTTCTCCAGTTGCGCCTTATAAATTAACCGGAGGAACGAGCCCAGGATGGAATCCGCCTTTTTTTCACGACGCGACTGCGCATGCGCCCATCCCCTGGCGGCGGTGTCGCGAAACATATTGGAAGGTCGCTCGCTCCACTCGAGACCGGTCGTGGAAGTGTAAACAAACCGGCTTCCTACGCGGGGTGCGTTGCTGCAGCCGTCGGGCGTTCAGCGCGACGCATTTGGCGATACCTACGAAATGTGTTGCATACGGCAGCAATGCCCAATATGTAAAGGAAAGGAAACTCGGATTTTTTCGCTTTCCGAGCGCTTCCCGGGACAGCCTTCGAAGCGAAGCGTGGAGAAAAGCAGTTCGCCGGCTAGACGATCGTGCCGCCCTTGGGCACGGTCAAGCACGTCAAGACTGTGCGGGAATCAATTTGTGACAGGTACGGACGAGGTACTGTGTTTAAATGCGTGTGCAGTCTATCACGAAGTGTTTTATTCATGGGCAGGAAGGCCTCGAATGTCACCGCGGCACCCAGACTTCGTTTCGACGCTTTTTGCTTTCTCAAGCAAGAAGGCCAAATGGGCAAGTGCTGTGAGCCGCTTTCAACGCGCGATGGAGCGGGCAACGAAAAAGAAGCTACGAGAGCATTCGCGCATGGTGCTAAAATGTTGTCATAATCTCCTATGAAAATTTCCTTGTTTATGCCACTACACCCTGGCCAATCTCCCCGTGTGGGTATGCGCCATGTATTAAGAGGCAGAACAAGAAGAAGGTGCGTTATGCGTGTGTTCGAACCATATCCACGATGAAGAGCTCTGCGTGGTATCACCGGAATGGATCAATGTGCGCCCCTCGCGCTCGTCTTTCTGGACGCGCATGCTTGTTTAACCTATGCAGCGGTGTGTTGTGGGAAAATACAGTGAAATGCTAACAGAGCTGCTTTGTTGCGAGTACGCTTGTGCTTTTATAGCTCGTGTAGCTATTCTGCAGCGCTTGAGCACAACGATTGCTTGTGAAAACTGTTGTCCCTAGTCGTTTTCTGTACTACGGCGTGCACGATGTAGTATCCACCTTTCATGAATGGCAGGCATATACAGCGGAAAACGCCAACCTCACTGATCGGGGATATTTCATTGAACATTATGTTCCGAATGTAGCCTTCATCTCTGAAGCGGCGGCCCTTGCTAGCTGGTGTTCGCATCGCATGCCGGATGATCGGAGATTCTGAAGAATTTGCTTTTCAGTGGGCACTACAGCCTGCCTCGGACTTCGCACCACGCCATCAGTCAACCCTAGAAATCCTCCAGGTACCAGGTGCTGCCCAGGACACGCCATCGTTGACAGATTCCAACAAAACGTGCTCCGCAGCGGCAATCAGTCCGGCCGGGTTGGGCGCGCAGTACCCTACAAGTGAGCTTCCAGCGTTGTACGCGAGGTGGCAGCACAGGAAAATGAAAAAGGCGGATTGCGGCGTCATGCGTATACCCATGGGCGTACCCATGACTCCTGGCTTGTCGGTCTAGGGATATCCTGGTGCAGGCCACCGTACAAACAGGCAGTCTCTGCCACCTTCACTGTAGAACCCATGTGATATGAGCTCTTTGCGCTGGGATCAAGAGTATAAATACGTTGTCAGACTTGCATTCATGTTAAGTTCATGGTTGCTTGAGTTGCCGGTTGCCGTTTATTTACTTGACAATACTCTAAATCTGATTTTTAGGATGTGAGGATGTAAAGTGCACACAACTCTTGATAACTGGATATACAAAATGCACCGATACAGAATACTGTTAACAAGGTACAGGCAAAACACACAAGACTGCAACAGTCAAGATTAGGCATAATACACTACTCATAAAGTGCATACTTTGCACTTTATTATGGGAGACACGCCACCTGCCCAGCACAAGCTCCCATGGGTAACCACACCAGCACGGCTGCGGGGCTCAAGTCGCTTATATCTGCATAAACCACCTTTCATACTTTTAATGAAAACAGCGCGCGAAAGACAGGACTGAGAATAGGAGACACGCACGCACGCAGCGCTGACAAACCACTCGAATTTCGCGCGATTTTTTCGTTGGAATCATGTACCAACTGGCCCGGCAACTTTCCGTGATTCACCATTCATACAAAGCGCCCCAGAGGCCCAAAAAGGCAGTTTCTGTACTCCCATCTCAACGCTTGCACCACTATCGAAACTACGGCCTCCCTTAGCCAGTCAGGAGAGCCCTAAAGCTGTTCATCTGTGCCTTGTCGCCTGCTTGTCGTCTCTGCACATGATGCGGTGTCTGAAGAAATGACGCCATTGAAAAAAAAATAATACCGCTGCCCACAAGCCACAAGGAAACACCTAAACAGCACCAGCGTGACAGTATCGGTTTTATATCAAGAGCATCTTCCAAGACTGAGCAACCATAAGTAGCGGGGTGTTCGAAAATGCATGTACGAAAGTAGAGTGCAAAAGCTGTAACGATATGGCTGCGTTTGCCGCTAAACAATGGTGTTTTGTGCCCGGAACCATACGCGCGAAGAAAAAGAAATTAAAAATAATTTGGAGGGAACACTTAAGCTCCGCCTGAAGGGTATGACGCGATTGCGTAGTGGGTTATAGGCTTTCCCTTCTGAGCAGTTTGGCACATTTGAATGCATTTTTCTTTTTTAATTGTTTAAGTTAATTAATTGAACAATTACACACACTAAATTTTCTTAATTAGCATCGAGCACTGGCTTTTCATCCTCAGCATTCCGACACCTTGGAACCCACTTTTTCAATTTTGTTTCTCTTTTTTCATTTCTAACATTAATCAGTTACAATGATTTCCTATAACCTGTCATCGCCTATCACACACCAATCAATCATCAATCACTAGAACTAAAAATTACCATGATAAGATTTTTTATTTACGAAGCCCCCGATTATTTCCGACACGCGGTGCCGCCTACTTCTACGCCGACGGCTTTTCGACCGAGCGAGCTGCATTCGCTATCACGTAATAAAAGTCGCCAGTCGAGCTCGGATATAGCGAAACCGACTATATCGAAGTATTGTTTACATCGAACAGTCAGAACACCCGCGTGAAAATCTCATAGCGCTATTGTTCCTGTTTATCGAACTCGCGTTCAGCGAAACATCTGTCGTATCGAACGGCATGCCGTGCCCCTGCAAGTGGCGCTTTTCCTAATCACACTCTTCGATTAATTTGCGCGTGCAGATACTGATCATCTGCGCATGTCTTGCACGCCTGCTATCGGCGCTATCACTCTTAATCCGCGTGACAAGGAGAACAATGGGTGTGCTTGAGGCTAGTCTTCGATCGCCTACTCATTTTCCATGCCTCGTCGCTGTCATCCAAGGTAACTAAAACCTAGTGGCGTTCCTCGCCTGGCGTGTTGCGCTGCTGAAGGTCTTGCCGAGGCTAACTGCAGCCTAATTTTAATAGGATTATTAATGCGATAGCATTTAGGCATTGAAATAGAACTTTTTGCGGGACTAGTTGGCCAATTCTGACGTATGTAAAGCAGCTTGAATGAGGATGCCCCAAGGCAATACGAATATGGGACTGTCCCACCTTCGTTTCGTCTTCGGGCACCTGGTTGTTCAATTTCGTAGGACGTAATCAGGCTCACGTGACCCCAATCGGCCAATCAAGGAGCAGCGAGAAAGTCGGGATCCCCTGATTGATCGAGAGAGTTCAGGTGACCATATGATGACATCACAACCTAGATAGCGTGGAAGGTGGCAGCCTGCCCACCGGATTGTGAGCAAACTGCCCACAGTTGCCAAATTCGGTGCAGTTGCCACCTACCCACCGTGGCACTGAGCATTAAGAGAAGCCAGTAACTCTAGCTTTGCGGGAGCTCGGTAAGAGCAACCTATACGTGTGGTGACTGTGTTTGAGACAGTCACCTTACGAGGAAGTGGCGCATCGCTTAACCTCTGCGCCACTTCAAAGATATTGTGTTCTATGACACTCCTAGATGTATCACACTTCAAGGTCGAAAGCACTTCTTACCTGTGCACTGCACCTCTCGCTTTCTATCACTTCTCTCAGTGCTGCCCTTCTTCCTTAACCCGCTGCCCGCATTTCTGCTTTGACCGACTGGGACAGCGAGCCAGCGAGAGCGTGTCGTAGTGAGCCACTGCAAGAGAGGAGACGCCAGACCAGCCTCTGATCGAGAAAGGTCGCCCGTGAACCCAAAATACGACGCTCCGTGGAACGCTCCACTCGTCCGAGACAGCTTTCTGTCCCCTGACAGTCACTTGGAAGCTAGACAGCCTACCAGTGCAGTGCGCCGCCGGCCGAGATGGCCTATCGCTCAGCCTGGCTTGGCGCAGCCGCGACAATGACGAATGGCCGCAGCACCTGCGCTGGTCGAGACGTCTTCTTCGCTGTGAGAAAGCGCGCCATTGTTGCTTCAGCCCTGGGAAGTTCACGCCGGTGAAAAGCAATGCATTCAGAGCAACACGCTTGGTTCTGAGCAGCGTATACACTTCTTTGTGTCGGTTTCTGCATGCAGTTGCGTCACGCTTGGTGCTTGCCACACCTGAGGATCGGCTCTTGTGAAGAGATGGGCACCTCGCAGTAAGACTTGCTCGATCACCTACGCTGGCTGCAAAACTTGCGCTCCGGTTACAAACCCCCTGAGATAGGCAGACATGCAACGTGCCAGGCCCTCAAATACGTTCCCATAGGGCGCTCGCCTTTTGATCCCGGGTTTACGAAAGACGGCATGACCTTTTTTCATGACATTACCCACCATCACACCTTGGGCAGGCGAGTTTATCCCCCTCCGGCTAAAACGCTGCTCAAAGCACAAGAAACCACGTGGGAGCGGCTTCAAACGCGCTCCCTAACAGGTCGCCAGCAGTCATGGACTAGCGGCCACCTAACACGGCCCTCCGATCACCGAGCTCTTTTTGAAGAAATAAAATGTTTTTCCAATCCAATCACCCCATCGGATGTTCTAAGGTCAGAGGTCAAAGGTCAACCCAAAGGTCACCCAATGCCAAAGGTCAGAGAGGAAAGATCAGAGGTCAAAGGTTAACTAGAGGTCATGGGTCAAAGGTTCGACACCATTAGTGTACCACATACGGTCATACACGGTTAACGTGGTTGGGCTGAAGGTCGTTCAAGAAAATTCTCCGGATTACGCGATGACTGCTTTACCTAGCGTAGTGAAGCTTTCCGCTTAGAAAGCAACAAAAAGTTATAGAAATAACATAAAATGAAAATTGGAGGGTGTTGTGCTCGCTCTCCCTTTCTGCTGTTGAGTTCGGCGAATTTGGACATGGGGAGGATTCCCTGAAAACCACCGCGAAGGTGAATAAGCCCTCTGGAAGAAACGTGGCTGCAGGAATGTCGAATGCAGCGACGATAATAGCGTCCCCACGTGTTCGAACATGCCATCGGGTCGACGAAGTACAAGATCAGTGTTGTCCTCTTCAGTCATGCTGGGGTTGAACAATTGCCCGAGAGCTGCGCCTTCGACAGAGGTTCCGCGTTCCGGTCAACAGTACAAGATCTTTCAACCCCTGCTGGGAGACAGCCCGCATTGCTGTTCCACATGGGCGCAGTCCGGACCCACGTGCGCGCCCACCTGGAGGCCGCGTGGACGACAACGTGACCGTGTCCTGTTCCCTTTCCCTCGACCGAGCTGCGAGAGAACATCAGGACCGCCCTGCTGTGGGTGGTACCATCAGTGCCATCGTGTGATTGGACATCATTCTTCGAACTGTATTCCCCAGCTAGGGATCTGGGGAATATGAAGAGTATTTAACGCGCTGATGGTTTTGCATCAGAGGAGAGTCCCCCCTCTTGAGAGATACCCTTTGCTGGGAGAGACTCCCGACTGCTAAGAAGCTCTCTTTACTGAGAAGCGCTCTCAGTTGCCCTTACTTGTACATTATGTAAATATAGTCTTTGTATAAAGTTTTCCAAGTTTTCTTCCTCCGATCGTCCTCGTCTCTTCTCCGGCCCAGTCACGCAACCTGAATCCCAACAAGGGAGAAAAAGAGGACAGAAAAAAAATTTTCGCATCTGCGCTCATAAGCAGACTGAAGGAGCAGTAGTGGTTTATTTAAAAAAAAAGAAGAATGTTGCCGACCGCGGCAATTGCTAATATCTTGAGCAATACTGTAATTTTTACTGCATTTGCCCTGCGGGTGGCGTCTACCCAGACGGAAACAGCTACCGGTCCTTTCTTCTCAAGACGTTCTCTCCCTTCTTCACCGGCTAAACAAAGTCCACACCTGCACTACCAAGGGCCCTGGCACGCAACATAAAATGCTGCTCAGAGATTTCAAAAGATCCATGATTACATAAATGCAGGAGAGGTTGCGCAGCATGAAATGCCGTAAATTTGCTCCTATTTTAATGTTATTTACTTAAATAAAATAGCCAGATGAATAAAAGCTGACCACGGTCTAGTACAATTGCACGCGATCTCCAGTATTGCACGTGAAACTACACTGTGTCGAAGGCGGTTTTACGACAGTATCAGAAATGTCTCAGTGCTGCTGTGTATTAAACTTTTGATTAAACTTCGGCTAAGATCAAAATATGGTATCACGATCGGTGTCTGTCATCCTGACGTCCTTGCGCGTTTGCCGCTAGGAGCGTCCCGCCCTCTGTCGCCATGGTGCCTTCGTGGAGCCCTTTGGAGGCCCTGGTCTTCATTGCCACCGTCCCCGCGGGGACCAGTCCTGAGAGCGTCGTCGACGCGGAGGCCTCAATAGTGGGTTTAGCTGAAGTCTACCGTGCCAAGCATATGGGCGCCCAGTCATTTCAAGTTGCAGTGAAGACCATGGCTTCCATGCCTCTTCATTGGCAGCGAGCGCATTCCCATTGTCCCTGTTGGGCCTCAAGTCCCCACTGTAGCCCGCCTACTCCTGTCGTCGTATACGTCACCAACGAAGCCCTCGTCCAGATCCTCAGCCAACATGGCAAAGTTCTGTCCGTCACTATGGGCCAGATGGTGTCTCGCCGGGGACTTCTGAATGGGACGCGGTATGTGCTCATCAAGATGTCTGCCAAGCGACCTGAGCGTCTCTATAGTCTGACTACAAAGGTATGCTGCGCGTTTTCCGGCGGTGTGGCTCCTCTGGCCACTTTCGGGCGAATGCTCGAGCCTTTCTGCTGACGCTGCGGTGCACCGCCGACAGCACGCTTAACAAGAACGCGTGAGTGCCCGTCCTGCACTGGAATTATAGCCGCTGAGCGCTGGGTGCTGGGTCCGAGACCATGCTGCATGATGTGTTTGCGGTATTTGGAGACAGCTGGTGCCCTGCTTCCACCGTAACACTGTCTCAGACCCAGCGGCGCTATATAATGCCACTGCAAGACACGCGCAGAAGTGTTCGTGTTCAGCGTGCTGCCGCCGGCGGTACACGGCCACAAGAGAAGGCTGTGCGCGGCACTGCTGACGATGCGGTGATGACACTGTGGTTTGCCGTGCGCGCCGCTCCTATTCGGGCGCGGCCGCTGGCGCCTGCCCTCCCGCTCGAACCAATGGTGGCTACAGTGCCGGAATGATCACGAGGATCTCCAACGGGAGACGAGGCATAAAGGAAGAGGACACACTGGTCCGTGTCCTGGTAGTAAGCCGGGTCACCTACAGCATCCCGTACAGGCATACACTTGTAAAAAGAACGAGAGCAAATAGACGCGATACCGGAGGAAGCATACAAGACGGCTCTGAGACCACCGACCAACACCTCAAATGAGAAATTGTCGAAGCTGGGGATCAGCAATGCCTTCGGGAACACACTAAGAAGCTCAAACTAATGCAGACGTCTACGGGGCGCACAGTACTCAAAACCCTCGTGAAAGGGGACGCTGTCAGGGAGTTGCAGAGAACAACGAATCTGGAGGCACACGCCAGGGCGACCTGTTCACGTGGATCACGTTGAGCTCTCCCTTAACGGTATAGCTGAATTGCTTGAAAACATTGATGAATCAAAAGCCTGTGGTCCTGATGGCATCTCACCGAGAGATTTAAGGAATTGTTGTACTGACGTAGCTAATTATCTCTATGTAACATATAAAATTTGCTTTCAGAATTACGCTGCCTTATTATTGGAAAACTGCAAATGTAGTACCTATTTTTGAAAATATAACCAGATGTAATGTCTCAAACTACAGGCCATTTCGCTTACTTCTGTCTTGTAAAATCCTTGAACACGTATAGGTTTCGGAATTGATGAAACGCATTACCTCTGTAGGTTTCTTTAAATAATCACCAGCATGGGTTTGGAAAGGGGTTTTCTTGCACAACGCAGCTGATTGAATAATACCATGACACAGCTTCCGAACTCTATCGAAATGGTCAAACCGATTGTATTCTCCTGGACTTCAGGAGAGCTTCTCACACTTTCTCCCAACCTATATTGATGCAAAAGCTGAAAGAACTAAGCATTGACGAAGGGTTTTGAGGCGGGCTAGTTGGTGGATTTCGTTCATGATTGAAAGAAACGGGACACACTGCGCTGTGTGTGTGTACGTGTTTCTTCTTCGTCTGCGCTGTGTGTGTGTACGTGTTTCTTCTTGGCTGCGCTGTGTGTGCGTACGTGTTTCTTCTTGGCCTGCGCTCTGTGTGTGTACGTGTTTCTTCTTGGTCTGCACTCTGTGTGTGTACGTGTTTCTTCTTGGTCTGCGCTGTGTGTGTGTACGTGTTTCTTCTTGGTCCCCGTTTCTTTCGCGCAGTTCAATCATAAACATTGACGCTAAAGTCGACACATGGATTAAGGACAAAATACAATCACGAAAACAACTAGTAGTAATCAACGGTATAAATATGGTATCTGCTACATCGGGAGTGCCCTAAGGTTCGGTTTTGAAGCCACTTTTATTTTTAATTTATATTAGTAACTTTTCTTCAGGCATGCAGTTTAACGTTAGGTTGTTTGCCGATGACTGCGTTCTGTACACAAAAGTGTCTAGAGAAACGGATCGCACACATTTAGTTGAGCTATAGTGCATTAAAAACCAGACGTCTTTGAACGTGAAACAAATCTATACATGCATCTTTCACGCGAAAAAAAGTGCAAATTAGCTTATTAATATTCCTTGCACGGAGAGATCCGAAAGAGACAATCTACTTACAAATATTTGGGACTGCTTTTCTGAAAAGAGGGGTCATTGTCAGCCAAGGGTAACAGTATAATTAGCAGGGCTGGACGATTTCTCAGTTTCTTACAACGTAATCGAAAGGACATAGTCTGTTGGTAACGACTGACATGGCTCTGCCAAGCACCTTTCTCGCTGACAATGCATCAAGAGCCACTATCCGGTTTGATCAACAAGAATTCTCGACTAGGAAATTTGCTACGTTTCGCCTGGACGTTTTCTAGCGGGTTCTTTGTTCGCTTTCCTTTCAGGACGTCCAAGGGTTCCCCAAATGCTCGGGGGCACGCACACTTTTTTACCTTACTTTAGGATGTTTAAAAACAACTCTTTTTCTTTCTTCGTGTCGTTTTTCCTGGGTTAGTAATTAATATATCATGAAAATGTGTGCATAAACACCAAGGCAGAAGAAATTGGGTGCGAACAAAACCTTTTTTTTCAAGTTAAGACAGATGCCGACATGCATACATGAGTGAGGAGAAATAGTGGTTGCAACGAAGTTATCGTCGTTCACCCCATTTAGTTATGACAAAGACTTGTATGTACGCATCCGTCTTCCAATTTAATTTCAGCTTTGCATAGCCAGCACGCGAAAGTGTTGCGTTGTTCGCTTCTCCGCTCATCTAGGCGATTGACTGTTGTGCCATTTGACAACCGTTGAGCGTTGACAAGTAAGTAACAGGGTACCTCTCAGCCCGATCTCTTGATTGTGTAAACGCACCCCGCATTATGCGCTTTGTTCTGTCACGTGACTCGTCTGTCAGGTTCAAGGAGAGATCGGCAAGGTGAGCATATACTTTCGTACGTTGTATGCAGAGCAGGCGGTGGCCAGAAAGACACCGCAGGCAGAGACGCGCTCAGGAGATGGAACACACTGCACGAACGGTCGTGTAGATATCGGGTACTGTTTTTGTAACATTTTTTGTTTGTAATATTCCTCGTATTTTTTTAGTGCTTGGTTTCTTTTCGTTTTTTTTTTAAATTGACTTTAAGCCCGGCAAAGCTCAGCTGGTCCGGGCTCCCTCTTTTTATCATCTGTTTCACACTCAACAATTCTGGACAACAGCATTTTTCAACGGGAAAGAGTTTGTGAACGCAATTTTTGAAATATTGTAATGTTTCACTATAACAATCAATATATCCGCAGATCTCCCGTCGACAGGCGTGCATTTTTTGCTATTAACGTTCTTATTATCCTCAAAAAGGTTCCTCGTTGGTTTTCTATGGCAGTACTAACTTCTCGATGCTAGCGATGGAAACAATTTAGAAGAAACGGAAGAATGGGCCATTAACTTCAATATTTCTATAACAGTACCGCACTGTTTTCTAATATTCAAAACTTTTGTCCAAGAATGTTGAACACGCTTTTATCTTCTGACAGAGCCAATAAAAAAAAAACAGAACATCCCCAAACTTGTCTGGTGATAACGTCAGTATTTAACAGGTTCAGATGCTTAAGTTCAGACAATCGTCGGTTGTTTAGGCTGCTGGCTCTCTCCAGTATAAAACATTTGGAAAATCAACGCGAGGAACATGGCAATTTAGCAGAATTTAGCGCTGTTTTCACTATTGTCAGAACATGGCAAGGGAGGCAGTCACATCTCTGCTGTTCGTCTGAGTTTGCAGCCAAATCTGCCAACCATGAAACACAAGGTTCATGATTAGCAGTGCTGCGTTGTGTATATAAAAGAACTCCTTGTGGTGAGATGTGGCACTGAGGCTATTCAGCGCCCCAGAAAACTTCCTCTAGGCTCCACACACTACTTCGAAATGTAGAACAGCTACTTTTGAGAGCGAACCAACAAAACCAGTGTGCTTATACCTGTCACATGAGAAACATTACCGTGACATAAGAGAACATTTGGTTTTGTGTATCATATGCAGCGCGCTAGCGGATCAATCATTTGGAATAATAAAGCACAAGCACACAACGCACAGAGCGGATCGGCAGACTTGTGGGTACAATATCTGAGTGCGGCTCTGTTTTGTTCTGACATTTTTTCTTGAGCATTTGGGAAAGTACGTTTCCGCAGTAGTGTATGGCTGCGTTGTAACGTTATGCAAGCAAGACGCCAACGCATCCCACTCGCCAAGAAAGCAGCTCATTGTAGTGACTGCCTTTTACAGTTTTCTTAAAATCTCAGATTATACAGCTCAGTTGTTCACTGCAGTCCACGATGCAAGGTTATTTAGTCGAACAACATCGATATTTCTTTCACTCTAAGACACCAAAATGAATGGGACCCTTTTTTTTTCTTTCTCCGAATCTGCATGTGATAAACACATAAAATCACATAGTGGGCGCGTGCGCTTGGTTTTTTTATATGATATGATTACCCCTAAAACTGGACGTTCTGTACACTTCTTGATCTTTTTCCTTTACTGGCTTTGTGATTGTACACGTACACGCTTCCAATTCCTTACAGTCACCGGCCTCTTAGAACTGCAGCGAGCTCCGAGGCGCGACGAGCGGGATGTTCCTACACAACGGAGCATCGCAGTGCTCAAATGTCTCCCAGCCGAAGGATGGCCGTAGTTCCTACGTCGATGACAGAGCTTTCCACCTAGTCACTGGGTCAAACTTCCTGGTAGAACATGCCGAACGAAATCGGTGGCCGCGCCTTTGGCTGATCGAACTTGCTGAATGCACCTTCTGTTCATGTCGCCTGTGGAACTTGACTTCGGGTCTTATTGGTGGAACTTGGCGGCCATACTCCGTAGCCGTGCCTGTCGGCTGCCCTTGTTGGTGGGGCTTGCTGGCGGGAGTTTGGTTGGTTATTCCTTTGGCCGACCTTGCACGTAGTCGACGAGCGGACGCGTATGTGAGACCTCCAGAGCAGCATAAACTCATTGCCGCCGTCGCAGTGGTGGATGCGCCAAATGGCGGAAACTCGGATGCGGACCCTTCCATCTCTTTGACACTCGCGATGAGCACACACGGGGCGTAAAAACTGTCCAGGACAAAATCGTTCTGGCAGTGCTTGTCTCTCACAGTAACACGGCATTATGTAAAATGACACGGTTTCGACGCAGATCAAAAAACCATTTTGGCCTCGAGTATAGGCTTGCGTCCGAGCAGCCATAGTCCCGGTAACGTGTTGCTGACGCGAGAAATATGCAGGCGCAGGTGCCGTTCCTCGACCAGGTGCGGGCCAATAGGCGCGGCCTTCGCCGAGCGTCTGACGAAGGCACAAGCACTGACCAGTAATGGCGCCGAAACTGACAGCTTCGCCAACATACGTCCAGCCTCGGCTGTCGCATTCCGTGCAAGACTACTCGGAACGAAGTCGCAGTCTCTCAAAACGCTCGCTAACCACTTGTGCGGCGGGTTGCATGGACGCAAAACAAAGCGTTCGGACTTAGTCTCTGGCGCTCGTGCAGACCGCTTCAGCTTGATCCTCCGGGACAATCACTGACAATCACGTGGTGGTGCTTAGAACGGAGCAGCGACGTCGGGCCACGGCCAAGCTCTCTTAGGTGCGCGGAGAAGTTCGGTGGTGCGTGCACTGCGGGACGGCTGAACACAGCGTCCGGCGCCGACGAAGCGTTCCCGCACACCACCTCACTCCCCCCGCACCTCACCCCAACCCGCTTCCAGCTCCTGCGCCTGCATGACGCTGTTCTGTCCGGCGCAGTGCGACGCTCGCAGGGTACGTCGAGCACGGGAGTCCCGACTTCGAGTGTCTCGGTCGGGGGCCCTGGGATACCTGCAAAATGAACGACAGTAATGCTCACCTACACCGAAGACTGACAGCTCTCAACGCGGACTCTCGTAACGTCACGCCTCGTCTAGGTATGCCTTTCCTTGTATTGCATAGCGTTGCTTGTAACGAAGAGAACACTGCCTCGGGCCACTCTGTTCAGGTAGGAACATTTTGAAAGTGAACGCTTGACGCACACTCAAGAACCGAATCTATTCTTGTGCGTATATATGAAAATTACTCAGAAAAGAATGTACGCTTCTCATACTCCTATTGACAGCTAACTCGCAGTATTGAGCATGAAATGAGGTGTCCCATTTATATTTATGCTTGAACTCGTAGGCTTGTACGTGAAAGAAATTTGAAACGCGCTGTAGGAAGAACACGCGGAACAAGCTTGGTCTTCGGGAAGTAGAATAAAAGTGAAAACCAACAAGAAAGCCACGAAATATTGTACTTATTAAAAACGCGCCTTTTTGCGCGTGCTTATATGTCCATTTAAGAGCGTTACCAATGGCACGAATTTTTTGGAGTTGTTGTCACTGCTATGTCACACTGGACAACTTTTCTTGACACATATGAGAAAATTGTGCTCAGTTACCCACACCGCCACCTGACACCAATTAGCACCGGCTCGTGCGTAACATTAAGGTAGCCTGCCTTCAATAACTAAATGCACAAGCACGCTTGGATATGACTATCGAAAGAGAGTAGCAAGGAAAGGGGGAAGGCTAACCAGGCAATTCCAGGTCAACCACCCTACACGTGGGAAGGGAGTAGCCGGAGGAGAAAGAGAACACAAGGAAATCTCAGTTGGTTTGTAAGCGGCGTGTCGATTCGTTGTTCACAGTGGTGATGTCAACGTGCTTCGAGTACGTTGAAGAATTGTTTTGGCACTGGCGCATTGCGGTGAAGCAGAGAGCATTTCTACTTTATTCAGTGTGCGTTTAGGAATCGTGGTTTGTGTAGTGCGATGGAAAATAATAGTTTATGAGCTGAATTATCACGAAAAAGTAGAATCTTTGTGATCACTTGCAGCACATGGCGAAAGAAGCGAACTGCTCGTCTTACAATTTCTGTTCACGAAGGAAAGGAATGTCTTAAGGAGCTATGGTGACGAGCGTTGAACCTGTTCTCTTTTTTTATTTGTTCGAGTCGCCAGCGCTGGGGCACGCGAACGGGACAGGCGTGTTGCGCTCTTGGTCTATCTATTAGGCACTTTGTCCAAGCTATTACAGTAAGAGCAGCTGCAAAGAAATGAACTAGGTGATCATGAGTACAAGTAAAGTCTGGTGCGGCGCGGTGCGGTGCGGTGCGGTGTGGGGCGGCGCAGTGTGGTGCGGTGTGGCGCGGCGCGGTGCGGTGCGGTGTGGTGTGGCGCGGCGCAATGCGGTGTGGTCCAAAAGTTGCACGTGGGCTCTGAAAGTCGCCGCAGTGGTGGGCTCCGGATTAATTTCGATCCCCTGGCGTTCTGTAACATGCACTGACACCTTTTTTAATGTCGACACTTTTTCGTTGTATTGATAACTCAGCTCATGAAATCGCAGCTGCAAAGAGATGTCTACAGTCGAGGGCAGTACCTGCGAGATTCCGCGCCTTTCTCGCCCTTCAGCTGCCTGCACAGTCAGGGCCCGAGTCTGGTCGGGTTGGCCGGAGAGTCCCGGAGGCCGGCGTCTGCTATCCGGAGCCTGCGCAGTTGCGTCCAAAGCACAGGCACGCTCTCTGTTTACTCAGTGCTTTTTCTACTTGAGTTAGTGAGTCATCAGCTATCAACAAGGAAATGTTCTGGGAACCAGAGATGTAAAACGCGCCGCGACACTACAGTCCCCAGCCATCCCTCTCACCAGTACCCGAAATAGAAAGCACCTCGAAGCCCGTAAGAGAGCAGCTTTATTCATATTGGGTCACAAGGGTGTCTGCGCGATAAGCAGCAATTGAGAAGTTAAGCTGAGTTTAGCTAACGAAGAATTTGACGCATATTTGATGGTCGTGAAGAAAGTGTAAGCTGCACTTTGCCTGTCTAGCTCAAGGTTCAGTAGCCGATGCTTTAACCGTGTAATCCTCGTATGGCAGATCCAGTAAAAAACACAATCAAGGAGTACACGGAAGGGTAAGGAAGAGGAAATGTGGTGCCAATGAAGAGCGAATTAAAAGCTGGCCAGCTTCCCTAAGAATTTATCGTGGCATTGGCATGCTGCACCCGCACGAAAAATCCCCTTTGCCACGGTAAAAGAAAAGCCTGCGTTTTTCTTACTGTTATCATCACCTGCCTGACAACAGGCCAAAAACTTCTTCCATATCTATCCAGTTATCTCCCCCCCCTCTAACTTTCTGCCCCCTCCCCCCCCCCCCCCCCCCCCCCCGGCTACGCTTGCCTTCCCATTACATGCCCAGCCAATGCCCCTTCATTCTTCTTGATCTCAACTTAGATGTAATTAACCCACGTTTGTTGCCTGACCCATTCTGCTTTCTTCCTGTCTCTTAGCGTTACGCCTATCATTTTCCTTTCCATAGCTCGCAGCGTTGTCCTGAATTTAAGTTGAACGCTTTTCGTTAGACTCCACGTTTCTGCACCGAAGGCGGATACCGGTAAGACAAAGCTGCTTTGCATTTTTCTCTTGAGGAATATTAGTGAACTGCCATTCATGATCTGAAATGACCTGCCAAATGCGCTCCACCCCATTCTTGCCCTATTTCACTTTTTGATCCGTATTAAGATCACTCTAGTTTTGTGGATATTAATTTTTAAAACCACCGTTCTGCTTTGCCTGTCCAGGTCATTAATCATGCCTTGAAATTCGGTTCTGGAGTTATATAGCACGGCAATGCCGTAAAGCGAACCGCGGATTACTAAGGTATTCTTCACTGACTCTTATCTCCAAGTGCTCCCAATCCAGATCTCTGAATACTTCGTGTAAACACGCGCTTATTGCATTGAAGAGATCCTTCCTCCCTGATTAACACCCTTCCTTACTGGGATTTTACTACTTTCTTATAGATGACTGTAGTGGCTGCGCAGCCGCTATAGAAACCTTCCAGTATTTTGACATATCTTCTACAACCTGGTCGCGCAATGCCTGCATGTATGCTGAGGTTTCGACTTAGTCAAACGCTTTATAATAATCTATGAAGGCTATTTAGTGCAAAGGTTTGTTATATTCTGCGCATTTCTTATTTCTGGTACTTGGTATTTCTGGTATTTCTGGTACTTTTCTCGGGCAAGCAGGCGTTGTGCCACTTTAGGTGGGAGTCGCCAGCACGTTCTTTTCCCTTCCTCTATTTCTTTTGCATCTGACTTCGCGGTATCGAACCAACCAAACAAACAAACACTTGCCGGGGGCGCCGGAAGGAGGCAAGCAGCCGGGCTTCCGCCACTGCATCACACACACGTTCTCCTGTGGCTCTCTGTGCAAAAAGAAAAGTGCGTCATCATGGCGCAAGACGGAAGAATGACGAGAAAGGCTTTCAGGGTTACAACAAGCACAACTTTATTTCAAAATAACTTCTAGTACGAGTTGTCGATGTCAGGAGAACGATTGCCCCTGTATAGATTTGGAACCCTCGTTTGACAACGTCAGGTGCTCTAGTAATGGCCGCGTACAGTTGCGGAACAACGAATTACCCGCGTAACGTTTTCGGAGTCTATATGGTTATATAAGCAAGTAAAAAATCTTGGAAGCTATTACATCGGGTAGATCCTTGTGCAACGCCTCAAAGCCACCAATACCACTTTATTTCATCTTTTTTCGAAATTAAATGTCCACTGTTTCAGCATGAACGTCATAGAGGGATTCGTGGCACAGCAGGCTCTGTCGAGTGGTGTCGGCTTTGTAAATTTGTACACTTTGATCTGGCGGTGCCTTGGGTTCTTTATGACTGCTTTTTAGCTGACAAGTCTAAACTGCCCCCACTCAACGCTGAATTTGAAGCCTTCGTTTCGGACGAGCAGGCTGTACATCACGACTCTGTTATGGGATACAAGGACGCCACTAGCACTTTGGCCTGCAAATTTTCGGCGCAAGAAATGTGATCAAGGTTGTGTGCCTGTGTGAACATATCTGTTCAGATATTACAGTCGAAGTTGAAGGTACGTTGAGAAGTTGAACGAAGTTGAAGGTACACCGCAATATCTTCGTTATAGCTGTAAGCAACCTTGATTGCAACTGCGGCACACCAACGGGCTTTACCTGCCACGGAGTATAGGGACAATGTAGCCGGTATTTATCGTGACGCTATGTGTTACGGGAGCCTTCAACACGCGCACTGAGTGCCCACCTCGTGGCCGAATATACGTACAGGTGCATTCAAAAGTAAACGGAGCAAGCTATTGCCTTCTAATATTTTTCACGCTTTACCTAATTGAAACTGAAAGCTACGCTGTGCATGCTGATAGTGGAAGCTAGCACGTTTTCCCACGGACGGACAATGTTTCATTATTCTCCATAGGGAAGGTAACCGAACTGAGTGCTCCTCTTAATTGTGCCCGCACCTGTACATCAACCGACTACGTCAATCTTGCCAACGCGATCGCGTCTTCCTCGGACCGCATAGACTTCAGTGCCGAGAAAATAGGCCTTGGTGGAATAATGTCGTTAAGGACAGGTAGAGACCAATAAAAGATATTTATCTCCGTCTTCTAAGGCCCTGTTAAAGAGGACACGCGGCGGTGATTTCATTACGAGTGGTCGTTTTGGTTGGCTTTGCTGCACAGCTCACGAGTACGCGAGTCCAAATACCTCTCCGCAAGACACCATTGTGTTGTGGAGAGCGCATGCGCTCCTTCGAAGGCATTGAGTACGGCCGCCGTCTGGTAAACGGGAATTGTGTTGCGCTTTCATTTTTGCAGGCTTGAACCTGTGGAACCAGCGGGACCGCGATGCAATCACGAACACCGTGCGCACTGCCAAACGAAATTAAATATGAGACCAGGTTGCGACAACTAAACTCAACATGGAACCAGAGATGAGGAGGTTGGGAAATGAGGGAACTGCAATGACCTTGAAAAATCTGTCGAAGCGTAGTATGGCTCAGCGGGGCCGTGCGCACCGCATAGCGTGGCATCGTCCAGAGGACCGGACGTCCAATTTTCGGTCAAGGGCTTGCCAGCATCAAACCGCGCAACGAAGGAGACGAATTGTCCAGAAAAACGCTCCACGCTGGTCCCACTTGAGGGGGGATATTTTTTCCGCATGCTTGTTTTTTGCGGTGCTCGATAGAGCAGGTTATGCGCGGTGACTTCAGTTTGTCACATCGGATCGGTACTAAAGTGTTGGGCACCGTTACAAATTGACATACTCAACGCAAAATGGCCAGCGTGGTTCACTGGAGGTTCGTTATCTCCCGTTGTAAGACAATTTTACTTCGTAAAAACGATATAAAATATACCCTTCAATGGGAGTTTTCAAGGGAAATGGCTATTCGTTCGCTATATCTGATAGTTCGTTATAGATCGTCTCGTTATAGCGAAGTACCACTGTAACTCTAAAGAACGTCGAACTTTGGTCCCGTTTCAAGCTCGTGCAGCGGCTGCTGTTTATATCATCTCATTCAGTTGCTGCAGGAAGTACCTGTACAACATACAAGCACCTACGTATATGAGTGAAGGACTGAACGAGCCCCATAATAACCTAAATAATGCACTTCAATTCCACATGGCAGTCCACTGCAGAAAGTTAGGCGTTTCATCCACTGCCCCAGTCGAAAGCGAGCACTCGTATCTGGAGCCTGAGGCCGGACGTGACACGAAAAAATGTGCATTGCGCTGTCTCTACGTTCAAACAGCGGACCTCATTATGCCTTGCGCGTTGGTATTCTTATATTCTTCTGGAGCCGGAGTCGATAAAGTGAAGGTGAGCGCCATGTTGGTTTCGCTCTCGTCTTCTGCTGTTAGTCACCTGCTGAATATATCCCCGACGCACGCCATTGAGTCGCCCATCGACTCCCAAGTCGTACTCACGGCGGCCTGGTGCGTAGGACGAGTCGCGCCAAGCTGGCGCCCTGCGCGAGCAGCGGCTGCGCCTCGGGCAGCGGCGGCGCCTTGGGCGGCAGCGTCGCCGCGTTGCCGCCGGCCGCCATGTTGGCTGCGCCGCCGCCTCCGCCTCCTGCTGGACCCACGGGCGAAGGCGGCGGCGCGCGCAGCGCCAGCGGCTTTCCCCCGGCCGTGGTCAGGTGCGGAGGTTCGCCCGGCTTGGCCAGCTTGTAGCTGCGCTTGTGCAGCTTCGCCTCGAGCCGCGTCTTGTCCCGCTGGTAGTAGACGCCGGCGAAGATGAGCACGTTGAGCACCAGCAGCGAGCAGCCGACGGCGATGGTGACGCTAAGTGCCGTCGAGTAGCCGCCACCGGACAGCGGCTCCCACAGAGGACGCGCCGTCGACGCCGCCTCGGCGGGCCACGCTCCGCTCTCGTTGCCCTGCGAGTCGACCAGAGGAGCAGTGAGACACTTTGCTACTGCACGGAGCTCGTGGTGCCACAGACGACGTGGTCAGACGACTTTCGGCTACTGTGATTTAACCATTCCGAATGCTGGCGCGATTGCAAGTCGACGTGCGAGCTCAAGAGGACGGTGCAGAGCGGGTACAATAAGTGTATCGATGTGCATCACACCGGGCATGAAAAGACATTAAAATGTCGGTCTGACGAGGACAAGGTCAAAGACCAATGTCTACAATAATGATCTTTCGACTCTGCAGGCGGGAGCACTCGACTATCACTTCCCCGTGGTGAGCGCAATTAATGGCGTCGCGACATAATCAGTGGTACCTAAAGAACGCTATGTCGAGGTGCCCTAATCAGTGGAATGAGTGGCCTTGGAAGAACGCTGCCGCCTCACCAGCCACGTTTCGGTGGTTCGGGCCGGCGTTCAGACTGTTCACATGCAAGCAACAGGTCGCGCGTCGACTTAAATGCGACTGCGAGGGGAGTGGCGAAATGGGGAAAGTGTGGACAAAGGCAGCTGCGTCGGCAAAATAAGGAGGGAGAGGGCACCGGGAAACGCGTAACGTGGTCATCTCGGCGTGCGACGCATGGATTGCGTAGTTGGCGGTCGCGACCTTGTGCCCTCGCAGACTCGCCTGCGAGGCCTGCGGCACCCCCGGAGCCGGCGAGAGCGGGGCGGCGCTGCTGCTGCTGCTGCTCGTGCTGCTGCTGGGCGCCGTGGACGAGGAGGACGACGAGGAGGACGATGCGGGCGCGGTGCCGTCCAGCGAGCGCACGTGGCCGTCGTAGCTGAGCGGGTTGTCGTGGTCCTCGAGCAGGTGGTGCGCCTCGGGGGCGCCCGGCCGGTGCAGCTGCGGGATCAGGTGCAGCCACAGAGACAGCCGGTGAGCGTGGTAGTGGTCCTTCACCTTGGGCTTCAGCCCTGCGGCGGGGAAGGAGGACCCGGCGTCAGACTCTGCCTCCGGTAAGGTGGCTGGCGTAGTCACCCCAGACACAAATTCAAATTCAAATTCAAATTTATTTGCCACCATGGTACAGATGATGGCGGGGACCCGTAGTAAAAGCTGCCGTTTGACAGCTTGACAAGGCCACGGGCCCCCACTTTGACAGCAATACAGTAAAGAAATAAAGAAAATACAATACAATAAAGAAAATAAAAAAATACATATAGCAGAGCTGTTATCCGGTTACAGTAGTCAGCATAAAATCAACAGCATTGTCCTGGCTGGAAACAAAACTTACAATGACGGTGAAAGAAAGAAGAATTAGGTAGACAAATCACAGAAAAAAGGTTAGGTGTAGTGTAAAAAAAAATACTCGAACAGTTTGTGGCGTGTTGTGTTTTGGAGATCATTGCCTCCACATGACATCAAACACCGCGCAGAAACTCTGCATCGAATAGTGAGCAGAAAGACCATTCCACGCAATAACGCAATTCAAGACAGAACTCTCCTGGCTATGTTGGGCAAAGCTGTGGTAGCTCAGCCCAGCTTGACAGTAACGACGACCGTGTCGTTGCTGAACAACTGATCGGAGATGTCTCGCTGATGCAAGAAACAGGGATGATGTAGATGCTGGCTGTGGCAAGCGCTGCATGTGCCACAGCTAGCCCGGAAAATCGTTAAGCACGAAAGTCTGTGTTCCGCTTGAGATAAAATAAAAGTACCCGGGCTAAGTTCCCGTTCTGGGTCCATGAGGTCGCGAGATCGAGACACTAATTAGGTGCCTGCAAATGCAGAATGTAAACTGGGGTGAAAAAGGACAACCTCCCCTGCACCACTATTATATCGCGGGGAGCGTACAGAAAGAATGCAAATACAAGACACGCCACATAAAGTACCCTGCATGCTCAGCTCGCCACAGGAGGGCAAAAGATTACATGCTACGGCCAGCTGCACTGCTTGTGCACCGTACCGATGAGCAGGTACTTCTGGTGCGCCGGCTCGTAGGGTGGCCAGGCGATGCGCTCGAAGCGTCCCTTGGCGTGCAGCTCGCCTCCGGCTCCGCTGCTGCCTGCGCTGTGACCCGTGTAGCTGGGGTCCCTGCACAGGCGACGACAGTTCTACGTCACTCTTCCGATCTCGCAACGTCGAAATGCGGCCGAGTGGGCAAGTGATTGTTCGAAATAAGGCAGTGAACGGATGATGCACATGCAAGAAAGTGACATCCACAAAGAGCCTTGACGGACAGCTCGCGAGCAGATTGCGATGTGTGTAAAATTCGTGAGCGCATTTGCGTCACTGGCTGCATGTATCTTCTGAATGTAGGCAGTTGTAAGTCCGTGAGCCATTCATGTCACTATCATATCGAGCGCGTGACCCCATCGCTGACGACTGGCTACGCTCCCAAAGAGTGTCGCAACTGGAAAGTGAGTGACAGTCGGGAAATTCACTACAGCACGGTGAACTGTCGCAAAATTTCCGACGAAAAGGTTACCCTTTGCATCTGGACCCCTTCACTGTCACGAGCCAAGCGGGACATTCGCTGGCTACCATCATCGCGTACCGGTTGAGCTGGATTCACACATTGGGCGAGTTGACGGAAGAATGCGCGACTTCGTGACATTTCGGCAGGCCTTCCGCCCAGTGAGAGCATTCACACGAAGAGTGAGTAATGCGGATGGCAGAATGAACACAGCAAACCAACTATTGTCAACACTAGCGCATCAGCCACGGCAGACGGATTCGACTCGCCCTGGAAGCTGCTGTGAGTCCACCGGTGACACTGCTGACAAAAAAAAATGAATAAAGAACTCTCAATTCTCTGCATACTTGATTTTTTTCTCATTCTAAAATCCGTGCCAAAACCATGGAAAGAAAAGTTGTTCTGTTTTTTGCTGTCCGCGCTGCTCGTGTACGCGCATCGGTTGTCGCGAACTGGTGATATCATGCCACGTGTTACACAGTCCTCGTTCAAAGCCACCTGATGTAGTGAGAACCATGCAGCTCAGTGGGACCCCAACTTTGCTAATGAATCGGGCGAAAACTATTTTATCTTGAACAGTTAGGAAAACTGCGCTGTATCGTGGTCGCGGCAGCTTGTTCTATGCAGCACGTCCATCAGTGTTAATAGGTCCCACAAATTTTCTAACACAACTCGACCATGCTGGAGCACACTGCTTTAGTGTTTCAACAGTATCACCCAAAAAAGTACAAGCTTCATGTAAAGGTGAACACGTATCCGTGCAGCTGACATTTCGCGAGGAATTCCAATCCTCAAAGGGTGGAATAAATATCAATTAGTGGCTTGTCCAGGACCGGTATACATGTTCTTCAGTGCCCACAAGCGGACACTAAAGAGCATTACTCCACCTACAGGTGAGTTTTAATTCGGTGCTGGAAATGAAGACAGAATTAAATTGATCAAAGGCCCATGACCAGTTCATTCACCATCATCGAGATCCATTGCCTGCTCGTCACCACTACCGTCGTCTCCTGACAGATGTGTTGCAGTTATGTTCCTTTCATTACAAGCAGCGCTTCGTGTACGCCAGAAATATTAGCGTTTCCAATTGTACGCAGGACCCAGGCGAAATGGCTGAGTCAGAGGCGCGCAGGTCTCGCAGCTGGATGTGGACGGCTCAAAAAGTGCGATGATCACTGACAGTCGATGTTGGGTGGAAGTCGGCGAAAAACTCGCAAGTTCCAGGGGCTGTGGAGAATTCGTCACATTTTCGGCGGTGAAGCACTTCATTAAGTCAGAATTTATTAGGCTTTCCGATGCCTTGTCACAACTTGTAGATCTGACTACAGTACTCGCAGTTGACCCCGGTTATTGGAAGCTTTTCGAGCTTCATCAGTGTTTATAGGCAGTGCGAGACCTTGACTGAACCTGGCTGACTCCGGCTGCTGTAAGCGCTCCACGTTTAGTGAGCGTGTCGGCACGTATACGTACCCGAACTTGACGAAGTTCGTCCAGAAGGTGACGGTGGCCTCGGCGAGTGCCTGTTCGGGTCGGCTGTAGTTGCGGCCGAAGTGCCCCAGGGCGGCGACGAGCGGCGCTCCGAACACGAAGGCCAGCTCCTCGCCGTGCACGCATCCCAGACGGCTCGGGTAGTCGGACGACAGCTCGGCTTGGTGCGCGAACACGTACAGAAAAGTGGGCGCAACGCGGGAGAGCAGGCCCGCCGCGCGCACCAGAGGAGCGACCACCAGCGCGTCGCCCACGGCCTCACCCGTGCTGTCCAGGATGTTGAGAGGATGCTGCACCAATGCCACCAATACAGCAGACGCAGTGCGATGAGGGAGTTTGCTTTAGGAGAGAGTAATATGTTTTTGCGCACTTAACAAATGCGGGCCTGAGTGTGTGGGCGCAACAGAACAAATGAAAAATACCTTCACGTTTCCATGATCTCAAGGAATGCAACGACAAAGCTGCGCAACACTCTTTAATGTTTTCTGGATATGTCTGTCTCGTAATCGACCTAGCAGGTAGCTCCAGAACCTACGAAACAATTTCATCGTGAGCTTATTGGTTATTTATCGCGCTTTCGTCATAGTACAGGTCTAGTATCAACCTAATTTCCTCTTTATTCGGCCTCTTCCCCTGTGTCTTCAGCCTGTTATGTTGCTAGGCCTTTGGTGTCCACCCACTCGATACAAGTTTTCTTTACCTTTGACCAGTGTCTACGCGATCATGTTTCGTAATCTCCGCCGCAGGGTGTGTCGTCATTGCTCTGTATTGCCTATTGTTTTCGTAACCCCATATGCTTGACTTTGCGTCAGAGTTGCGGCGGGGGCTCCTGAAAGCTCTCGTTGCGACAGCTTTTACCTCCGGTCTCCGTCGCCAGCTACAGGGACGTCAGTTAGTGGGGCACAGTACAGAGCTCTATTGGTTCTTTCACGCTTCGTTCGAAGAGCTCGCATTACGCCATCCGAACGGTGCCCGCGCGGTCGCCTAATTAAGCGAGATGTCAATAACGGAGGCCTCCTCCCGACGCTGCTTCATCGGCGCCTGCACGGCTGCTCGGGCACAAAGAAAACAGCCTTAAGGGCTTGCCATTTGCCCAACTTCATTTTCCCAGGGGAAGATGGACCTCTCTCTGCGGGAGGCAGGGCCGTATACAGAGCATGCCAGCGTATAACGTTGTACCGATAAAGCGAGTGCGTTAAAATCCCGATGCTAACGAGCAGGTTTCCTCTCTTTTTTTAATTAGATGTCGCCCGCATATGCGCCGCATGTACGCAGAAAACTAGGCGGTTTGAGGGCTTTTATTTTAAGCTAATGAATTGAAGAACGTGTATCATAGCCTATGGCGTCGAATATTCGTGCAACAAGAACTTGGTATAAGTATCATATGTTAACTGGTTAACTCGCAAACTACCGATGCGAAACGATAATTCTGTTTGGCCACACGCGTCACAAGAAACATCATATGCGCACGAAAGAAGCATGTAGAGCGCGAGAAAAGGAGAGGAGGGGGGCAAATTAGGGCTGTTAACTCGGAAGAGAAGTACGCGTTCCTACTGTTATTTGTCGCAATTAAATCTTTCAACACCCTTCCCTTTGCTCATTGCTCCGCACGTGGGCTAGCAATAAAATAACTATGGAAAGTGGCAGGTAGGCTTTGGCCCAATCAGCCACCAGCTCGTAGGAAGTGCAAACGGGAGAGGAGGGAGCCTCCTACCTGGAAGGGCCTCGTCCAGTCCGTGTACTCGTTGACGATGGTGAGGAATATCTCCTGCTGGTGGAAGGAGAAGAGGTTTCGCACCAGGGTGCGCAGTAACCGGTCTCGCCGATCAGCCTCGATGCCGTACTTCTCCTCCGAGGCGCTCACAAAGAAGTACGACTCGAACCGCGACACGCCCATCAGGAGCTCGAGGCGGCGGCCCGACGACGCCAGGGACTCGGTCAGCTCCAGGGGCTCGCCGCGCAGCACGATGCCGTCCACGGTGGGGCCGAACGCGCTCAGGTGGTCGGGCACCGACAGCGGGACGCGCAGAAGGTCGCCCACGGGGCGCAGCCGAAGGCACTCTACGAGGCCCTCTTCCTCGGCCACGGGACAGTCCAGGGCACGGGCCACGTGGCGAGCGTGGGCGGGGGCGTCGCGCGCCAGCGCCCACGGGCTCAGCGCCGAGCCGGACATGAGCAGGGCGCGGTGCACCAGCGACTGGGCCATGGGCGCCAGCAGCAACAGGTGCGCCATGGCGGCGCCCGTGCCGTGACCCGCCAGCGTCACGTTGGCCGGGTCCCCGCCGAACTCGGCGATGTTGTCGCGGATCCAGTGCAGCGCCGCGATCTGGTCCAGCAGGCCGTTGTTGGCCCGCGCGCTGTTGCCCATGGCCGGAAGGAAGCCTACGACCCGAGAGGAAGGTCATGCGCTCCTCAAAAGACCCCAGCAGCGAGAAAAGCGCGGACGGTTACGCGCTGGTACGGAGTGCATTGATGAGACATTTGGTAACCTTACGAGGATCGCATGTATGAAATGAACGTGGGAAGCAGTTTTCATGAGCAGCAATTCGGCCGCGCTCGCCTAAGGTTTTTAAGTTCGAGCAGGCAATAAATAAAAGTCTTGCGGGCAAGTCCATACGTCTGGCTCACCCCACCGCATGGATGGCATCATGTTGTGTTGCCATGCATGCGCACCGATCGTTGTGTAGGCACTGAACTTCCATGCAGGTCCCTGGATTCTGTCGAGGCTATCTTCTTCGTCTACTACTTCATTGAATAAAAAGCTATAGTCTTCCATAAAGTCACCAATAAAATTCCATTAAGGAAGGGCGTCAGGCAAGAAGACACGATCTCGCCAGTGCTATCCACGGCCTGTTTACAGGAGGCATTCCGAGGCATGAATGGGGAACAGTTGGGAATAGGAGTTAATAGCGAATATCTTAGTAATCTGCGATTCGCTGGTGACACTGCCTTGCTAAGTCACTCAAAGCATTATCAATGAACTGCAAAGCATTATCAATGAGGTAGACAGGCAGAGCTGTACGGTGGGCCTAAAAATTAATATGCAGAAAACCAAAGTGATGTTCAATAGTCTCGGAAGAGAACAGTAGTTTACAGATAGTAACGAGGTGCTGTAAGTGGTTAGGGAATGCATCTGCTTAGGGCAGGCAGTGACCGCAGATCCGGATCATGAGAGTAAAATAACTAGAAGGATAAGAATGGGGTGGAGCGCATTTGGCAGGTTCTCTGAGATTATGAATGACAGTTTACCAATATCCCTCGCGAGAAAAATATATAACATTTGTATATTGCCGGTACTCACCTAAGGGGCAGAAATGTGGAGGCTAACGAAAAGGGCTCAACTTAAGTTAAGGAGAACACAGCGAGCCATGGAAAGAAAAATGATAGGTGTAACGTTAAGAAACCGGAAGCGGCAGAGTGGGTGAGGGAACAAATGCGGGTTAATGATAACCCGCGGTTATTGCGGGTTAATGTTGGTTAATGATAACATAAAATCTTTCTGTTATTCATCACTGCTCTTCTATGCTTCGTGCTTGTATGACTTTGATAACCTTGCGTTCACCTATACAGACCTATATACATGGCACGCTTTACGGCACCCATGCGCAGCCATGTACACAGTAAAGACTTCTAAAGACATATGTGGTCTTTGTTGCTATCTAGGTTATCTTGGAGATAGTTTGTTATCCAAGCAAGCTGCCATTACCTTCACTTCTCCTTTCAAAACACTCTGTGTTGGTCGACGCGGATAGACAAAAAGGTGGGGGGACAAGGAATTGTGCACAAAGACTTTGAAGGCCTGCTTTTGCGTGTACTCTGAAAGCATGCATCAGCGTACAATGCATTTATTAAAAACATAAAAAGCAAGCATCGCTCCGACGAACCCGAGCAAACCTTCGTCCTTAAGATGACTCAAGTCACGCTATCAGCCGCAGCCTCGTTTCCTACAGCTTTCTCATACAGCAGATGCGCACACATTTCAACTGCGTGAGCGCATGCGCTACGTCTCTTTGACTGTATCGTGCTGCTAATAATTTTAAACCGTTGACACGAGGCTCGCGGAGATTGAGAGAAATGAGTGTGTCCAAGCTCCATCTCGGGTGGCTCAGCACCGCTGTGAACGCGAGGCCCGCGTATTCACCACGAAGTTTGCGTACAGGAATTCCGTGCGAGCTCACCGAGAATGCCCAGGCGGAAGTTGATGGTGACCACGACCACGTTGCCCAGCGAGGCCAGGACGGTGCCGTCATAAGGGTTGCCAGAGTTCCACTCGTAAGACTCGCCGTGTATGAACATCAGCACGGGCAGACGCACCGCGTCTCGGCCCACTACGAAAGACAGGATAAACATAAGTCAGCAGGGTCAAAGAACAAGCAAAGGTGCTCGACCGCGTAATAATAACAGTTTCAGCGCGCGCTCGAGGCAGTCAATTCTAATTCCTGGCAGGCCTTGAAACGGGTCAGCACGCTTCGAATTGAAAACGTACAGTATATGTATATAAACGCCGTCTGTGATTCTCCAACGTCTCTATACGGACGTCTCTCGGCATTATGCGTGGCCGCCTTTGCATTTCGGCCCCATCAAAGCGCAGCCGCCGTGGGACAGACGAAAATGAACCGACGGCCTCTCGTCATTAGCATAACGGAGAGCTTTCGCGAAATTGTCCACCCCTCACTCTATGCCCTCAGGCATGTTGAGATCGAAATGAGGTGAAAGTAATAAAAGAGGGGGAAGAGGAGAATGGGGAGGAGGAGGGCGCGGAAAAAGTGTCCACCTGGTCTTTGTTTTGTCAACGCACCGATTTATTTTCAGCTGAAAATCCACTTCTAGTTAGCGCGACTATACCCCCCGATCAGAGCCCCCGTCTTGAAGGTGGCTTTTCTGCACACAGATGCGAATGACGGTGAAGCTCTTCTCGCAGGCACAGCAAGAAGAGAAAGGCAGTTTCTCGAAAGGAGCGATTTGACTTTTCCGAATCGAAGGGTATCCAGGCAACCAAAGAGAATCAGAAGAAAGTAAAAGGAAGCAGAGCGACAGCACAACAAGCAGGAGCATTGCGAAAGTGCCTTGCCTGTTTGTGCGAACCTTATTAACTCTAGTTAGAAGCAGTTAGGTCAGATATATGTCCACCGCTAGCCGCGTATTTGTCCGAGCAAATGAATCGAGAAGAGGAAACCGGAATGAAAGAGCGCCGGATGGTAAGCTGTAAAGTTAAAATAACACTCTCAGGGAAGGGCATAGCTCTTAGGGCGCTGAATGAGCTGGCTGGGAAGCACAAAGGGACTTCGTGGATAGTTCTTGCACACGGCAGCCACCGACGGCAACGCTGAGACTATCTGTTCGGGAATGGCATCTGGTTCGTGAAATTGGAATTGGACGATGTTGCCCGACTCGCGAGACGAAATACTCTGCGTAATGTACCGTATAAACGCGAGCCTAACCAGCGCTACTTTATCTTTTTCTAAATCGCTCGCCTTCACGCTAGGGTTGCTTCGAATCGGAGCGTGCATATGTTCAGTACACCTCACTTGGTCCTTTTTTCTTTATTATTATTATTACTTCTTTTCTTTCCGAAATACGCCACTCAAAAATAGGGGCATGCGGTATCTGCAGGTTCATTTTCTCGCGGTTATTATTCGCTGAAGGCTCTCCGTGCTCAGCGCATCTTCCGCGCAAGACGCGATAAATGAAAAGGCATCTCCACGTGCGGGAAAGGATGGTGGAAAGGAAAAGAAAAGCGGAATCGGTGTGGGAAGAGAAACAGAGGAGTGCAAAGAGGTAAGCGCTGTTCTTACGATACGCTGCATGCATATTGCGATGTCCTCACCCTGTTTACAGTTTACAGATCGTTCTTTTAAACCCTTTGAAAGATACGTCTGTGCGGTCTATGCAGGTGAATTGTAAACCAATGCGGACATTATGTACGTGATCGAGCTCAGTGATTAAAGGAATAACTAAAATTAACTACTCAGCTTTTTTTGTTTTTGATTTCAACGGTCGATAGTATATTAAGAAATTGAAGGCTGCCAACGTAGAAGCCGAGTCCAGTTTTTAAATTTTCTTTAACGGCAACGCATTTCGAAATATTTAACGTCAAAAATACACATTTTCTAGCTCGAAAGTTGGCTTCTCGCAATGCACATTTTTAAAATGGAATCGCTGGGCGTAGTATTTTCGCGGATACCCAGTTAACTTCTTCTACGGGATAAACAGACAAACTGCTTCCGTATTTGCTGTATTAAAAACGCGAGCGACGCCTTTAAAAAAAAATGTGCATTGCGGGAAGCCAACTTTGCGAGCTAAAAAATGCGTATTTTGACGTTAAATAATTCGAACTGCATTGAAGAAAACGAAATCTTAAAAACTGGACTCAGCTTTTATGCTGACGGCCTTAACTTTCTTAATATAATGTTGGCCCTTAAAATGAACTGTAGAAAAACTTGATTAGTAAATTTTAGTTAATTAATCGTTTAATCACTGAGTTCTCAAGTACATAATGTCCCCCTCCCCCGTACAATCCACCTGCACAAGTCGCACCGACGTATCTCTCGCAGGGTTTAAACAACGATCTCTAAAGAGTTAAAAAAAACACCAGTTATATTACCAGCCTTCCTTTCCATGCTTTTGTTTTTTTTTCCTATGCTTGGTAGCAGGCAAGATAATCGCTGATAAGACCCCGACATCAAAGCTTTTATTCAATAAAATCTCTCTCTTTTGCAGGCAGCTCAAACTCCTCTGAGCGCATGCTGACGCACAGAGGGTTGTGGCTGAATCGGCTCAGCACTGATGCTGCAGTGAATAGCTCGCAGTTGAGCTCAACTGGCTCACCTAGTGGTTGGTTATTCTTTGCTCTGCCATAGCCACAGACGGACCTTGGATCTTGTATGGACAATACTCATCAGAAGTTTGGAAGCACGCGAGTAAACACAGTGGTGACTGGGGTGGCGATTGCCTTTCAAAAGCGTGGAACACGTGTACAGACAAATGCTACGCCAGATGCTACAGCGAACATGTCAAGTAACATTTCAAAATAAACTTTTAGAGTTTAAAGATATTCTCCAGCACGCTACTTTGGCACCCTACTGCTGGTAGTGCCCGCAGAGGGTATTTCTTCCCGTCGCTCTTACGGCATCAGAGAAGAATAGAAGACTCGTGCTCTCAACCCGCGTAAGAAATCTCAACAGCTGTCCTCCCCTGCACTGACGATGGAGACTGAACACTCCTCACCTCGGCATCCTCGCTCTATCGAAGGAGGCATCAGCTGCTCTAAACCGACGAGGAAGGAAGAAAGCAGGAAACAGGCGCACTTCTCTTCTCTGGCCGCGCCTTGAGTTTTAGCTCTCCCTTACGCAAACATGCGCACGCACGAGCAATAAAATAAGTAGAGACAAAAATGAAATCTGCGCGGGAATGACCGCGGTGCACCGTCGGGTGTTGACGATTTCGGAACGGCGCATAGCTTGAGAAGATAACGCCGCAGAGATAACGCTCACTCTCTTTATGAAAAGTAAAAGAAGGGGAAGCATTCATAGGATCGCGCTTGACGTCGCATGGCGCGTGCAACCATCCGTGCCTCGCGCGGTACCTGCGTCAGCGTAGCTTCGCATGCACCAGACTCTCGCGGGGAAGCGTGACGTCGCGTCATGCGGAGAACTGCCGCAAAACAAGCCAGGCGGACGACGACATCTTGCGCGGACGGCGTCGTGTTGGCGCCCCCCCCCCCCCCCCTCTCTCTCTCTCCCTTTCTCGGCGCTTCCGAGAGGAAGTCGGCTCACGCGCGTCGCGGAGCTCGGTGGCGTCGCCTTCTTCTTGGAAGCGCACTTTTTGCAGCATCCATCCAGGTGCTCGGCGCGAGAAGACGCGACATGCGAGGGTGGGGGAGGGGGGGGGGGGTGCAAAACGAGCGGAGAGAAAGGAGCGACTTGTTTTACCCTCATTCTTTTGCCGGCACGCGCTCCACCGTGTCTTATATCATCCGACGATAATTAGTGTAACACGCACCACATCCGCTGGCCAAACGAGAAAACCTGGGAAGCCTATTTCAGCCCTGCTGACAGCGGCTCCGAGTTTGTGATCACTGCGGAGAGTTAGAGAGGAGCCCTAAGCTTATGAGCAGACAGCTCCCCAGGTGTTTTCTCTGTCTCTTTCCTTTCCCCGCGCATAATTTCTTGCTCGCGTTCATATTTCTTTCTTCTGAAATTCCATACTTCCCGAAGGGTTGACGACCTCCCAAAGCGCGCGCGCGCGCCACCACCTTTCCGGCTTATTCGTGTTTTTTTTTTTTTTTACCGTTGAACGGAGGCGCCAAAGAAACCGCCGCGCGGCAACGGTCAAAGGCCTGGGACGCCACTGGCAGCTCGAAAACGGCCACCGAAGAGAACGTTCGGCAGACAGCGGCTGTGACGCCTGCGGGCTTTGGAAAGCGAGCGCGTGATTTGCACACACACATACACGCATCCATCTGCACACATCCATCCTCTCGGGGCCGCGCAAAAATAACCTCTCCTCCCCCTCGCTCCTCTTCCTCCTCCTCCAGCGTGGCCGGATTAGGAGCAGCAACAGCAGCCTTGCTCGCCCTGGCTTAGGCGCAGGACGCTTCGAGACCTCGGGCCGACTGCTGCACCCCCCCCCCCCCCCCTTCCTGCATAACGTCCTGTAGCTACGGAGTGGGCGACCAGTGTGCGCTACTGCGAAATTCTGCTCCGCCGCTATGACTGCTCGCGGGCCGCGCCTGTCGCAGCAAAGAACGTCCCCGTGTGTGCGCCGCAGCTTCTCGCGCAGTTGCGGGCGTTCAGCGACACTCCGCGGCATTCAACCGCATTTAGAGGCGTTCAAAGGCGTTCAGTGTTTGGCCATTCAGAAGCTATGGATGCGGGCAGGATGCAGCTTCGCTGAGATGCACGCGCTTACCGAGGCATTACTACGCGCGCGCTCTCGCCCATTCACGCGGCCTCCTAGTGTTCCCCAACACGAGCGCGTACACACAAACACCCGCAGTCGCGCTTTCGCCTTCCACACCCCCGCACGCGCGACTGATGAATGACTAGAGGGTATTACTGGCCGTAAAACACTCGAAGTGCCAGATGCTGAGGCTGTTTAGGCGCCGATTCTTCAAACGCTAAGGCATCCGAACGCAGTAGGACAAAAAGAAAACAAAGAAACCAGAAGGTTGGGACGTACCGAATGGTTACATTCTAGCGTGTGTTATGTTTGAAATAGTGAAGAAGTTTGTAGCTTTATTTACGTTCTGCACTCGCGCAGTTACGATCGTTACTCTTCAATGGATCGGAGTCCCAGTATACAAATATAGCGCTTCCGGTTTCGTCACAAAATGAAAACAATTTTAAAATGGTTCGCTTTCAGTGCGAATGATGAAATGAGTGCGATTACTGTATAATATACGCGCCTTATATCCCCCATCTCCCAACCATATCACTCATGCGACCCAAACCCACTTGGAAGACATCTTCTATGATGATGATGTGAACGTGTGAATTTACCGTCATGACATACAAAGGCGACCATGAACCAAAAGTCCTATCCATAGCTATTGCTGCAAAAAAACCAAAAATAAGTGTTTGCCTGAATACAATGGCGCTACATAGGCACCGCTCAAGCACACCTTCAAGTGAAAAGGAGCACCAGCAGACCGCTACTTGGCCAGACCTGCAAAGCACCCCTGCTTCGTACAGAAATGCTGTTTACTTTCACACGTGTGCAATAACCATTACCTATGGTCGGAAGAACGGGAAATATCGTGGTCGTCTGGCGACTTCGCTTATTTTTCTCTTCTGCGTTAGACACCAGCCAACACATCTTAAGGAAGCCCCTGAATGCAGACGGCTTCTAAATCTGGATATCCGCTAGAATTAAGCGGTCTGGTCCGTAATTCGTGCATGGGGTACGCCCCTTGGCTCGTCTAGTTATTAGTAAAGTTCGAGGCCATTCATTGTACGATGCATATTGCCTCTCTGGATGCGAACCTTTGCCTTTTACCTTTTCTTGTTCTTCCTTCTTTTCTCAGAATATCTTCGAACAGGTAACTGCAGGTCGGTTGCTTTCTAGGTATAATTGATAGTTAGTGTTTGCCACGGGCCATTTTACTTCTTTCTCTTTTGCTCTTCTTTTGTTACGCGGTGCGGGCACCGTTAATTATAACTTTCTTGTTTTCAAGTTGTGTTCAGCGGTTAATTTGTTTTTGATCAATCGTTTTACCGCTATATACCGTGTGCAGCTAGAAGCAGTGTAAAATGGAACTCTTAGTTATTGTTCAAGGACCGATTTCACTTCCAGCATCGAACTTGAAGTAGCAGCATTATGAGGATCGTAATTTCAGAAGGAAACTGCGTTAAAGAAGAAAAGAAAAACAGCAATGTATATGCTTCTCGCTTGCATTTCGCGAGTAATCGCTTGTTGCATCCTAACCAGGTATTACTCCCTTTCACACTTCTTGTACCTGCGCACTAACGGCACGCAAATCACCATGCAGTGAGAAACGCCCGCTCAAGTAATTTTTCGCAGGGAAAATAAAAGCTACGAACGGCGCGTCGAAGCTGTTATTTATAGCCTCGCGAAGAAGGCGCACTCCGCCGTAACATATTTTATGCTGGAACGGCCGCCTCACACAACTCGAGGCGCAACTCGCGCTCGCCAAACAGCGCACTGCCTTTTCACATTGCTTTCCACCGACATGGTCGGCGCGTTTCAGCACATGCATCTTGATTTATTGCTGTTGATGCAGCTTTGCTGGATAAACCATTCTTTCTTTTTTTCCTTTTTTCTGGATCTCAGACTGCCTCGTTACGTTCCATCTAGTCCCAACACTATCGGGAGGCTTTTCTTCGAGCAGGAATGGTGTAAAAGAAACACCCGCAACACCTTGATATCGATGCAGGTGTTTTTGCTCGTGGTTAGACTGTCCGTCACCTTCAACATGAGATAGATGCACGGTCATCTGACCTTCCTACACGATGACGCCATTTTAAATGGACGATAACCACGACATCGGGGGTTCGAAAGGGGGGGGGGGGGAGAGAGGTTCTGATAATAACAACCCACTCTGTAGCAGGACAAGATTTGCACCCCTGCATGGATTGTACACAAACGCTTTACCTTGATCCCACAGTCGCAAGTCTACACACTAACACGAGTTACCGAATTCAACTTTGGCCATGGACTGAGATGAACGGGAGCAGAAGGGGGGGGGGGGGGGGGGGGGGGGACTGTGGCACGTTTTCTGAGTCGACTGATCGCCTCGATTATAGCCGTCGTATAATGGTCGCGTTTCAGAAAAGAACAAATACATGAAACCCGCGAGGAAGCGCCGCTGGTTTTTGTGACCAGGTCGAGGACTGTGGAGAATGCGCAGTTTTCCCCTCGCGGTGCCTTTTTTACGCGGCTGCATCTCTGAACCGCAAGTCTGGAAGTCTTTTAAACTCAATCAACATCACAGAGAGCCTCGTTTTTCTGCGGCTTGGGAAGGTGACGGTCATCGCTGCCGGTCCAGCAAACGGGCACTTCCCACCGACCCGAATATTACGTCCCCGGATGTTGCGCGCACTGTCAATGTCTCCTGCAGGCGATATCCGGCCCGCTTCGCGGTTACTGTACTTTGACAAATAAGAAGTTCAAAAACGATCGTTCGTTCAGTTCGCTCATTTCGATTATATATATATATATATATATATATATATATATATATATATATATATATATATATATATATATATATATATATATATATATATATATCGGCGGCATGGTTGTTTTTTCTGCTGCTTTATAAGTAATTTTCTTTAAGCGATAGATTAATCTAAGTATTATTATCGCACTGATCAGCACTACACATTAAAAAAAGGAAACATTCCCTTATGCACCTTGGCTTCTTTGACTGTTGGCTCCCTTCATAAGTTTGTCAAACGAGCCCCTCATTTCCTTTACTTTGCGTGCTATATATATATATATATATATATATATATATATATATATATATATATATATATATATATATATATATATATATATATATATATATATATATATATATATATATATATATATATATATATATATATATATATATATATATATATATATATATATATATATATATATATATATATATATATAGCACACACTGAACGCTCTCTTCAAGCCTACCCCGAAATTCACTGCTTCGGAACGAAGTTAATAATTACTTCAGAGTTGAAAATTCACTGGTAAGCATACATAACTGATGGCGTAACAAGTCGGAAAGAGCACTGGTAGCCTCAAAATATCGCGCGATATCAGACGGTCACCTATGATTTACGCTCCATCGGAGCAGTAAGGAAAGAGTTTGAATAAGCCTTTCAAGTGGTCAAAATTAATCCGGAGGCCCTGTCCACCACGACGTCACTCACAGCTCACTCTGCAGCATCAGCTCCGGGCTGCTTCATTCACTTCCACCGGAAAGGTCATGCTTCTTTGCATTCGCACACCGTCGCATCGACGTCAGCTTGCACCACCCCTTTCGCGCGTACCGTTTCTTGCGCTTCGCCGCACATACACGCAAGGCGACGCAATTTTCTGGCTACGTTGTTGGCCGGCGGGGGATGGGCTGCCTCCCGGACAGACTGACAGCGCAGATCGCCAGCCGGCCGCTTTCCTTACCGCTCCTCGCAGTGAGGACTGGGGCGCGCATGTAATCAGTGTCAGCGGGGGCCTCGCGCATGAAGCGGGGCAAAACAAAAGCGCCACGCACACCGGAGCGCGCTCCCGACCTCGACGTCGGAGGCGACGAGGGAGGCGTTCTCCCGCGCCGTCCGGCGGCGAGCGGTGTCTCGGAAAAGGCGTCGTCACTGGGCCGCGCCGGAAGACAGCGCTCCTGTTCGCTCGTGTGTGTGCGTGTGTGCGAAGGAGCCTGGTGCTGCGGCCATCTGGCGTCAGCGTTAACTGCGTGTTTGGCGGTTCTCGGACGTTTCGCCCGGCGCTTTTCCTCTGCCCCACCCCCCTTTCCACTCGCTTCGCTCTCTCCAGTCGTGACGCGCTGAGCCCCTTCCAACTCCTTTCTTGTTTTGGCTCTCTCTCTCTCTCTCTTTCGGTCGTGCGATTGCATTGTGCTCCTCCTGCATGGCGTCGCCGTTAGGGTTGTAGTATATGCTGTCCGGCGCATCGCTGACCCGTATGCAGTACACAGCCTCCTCGTTCGACGGGCCCATACACCGCGCGCCCGAAACGGAGTCGAAGGCTGACAGAGAAGTGTTTTAGTTTAGAGTTAAGCCACCCGGCACAGTGTCGCACGTTTGGACATGACACGATGAAAGGGTGGAAAGGGTCACGATGAAAGGGTGGAAAAAAATTACAACGGCGCGAAACTTTTCACCTCGCGTTTTTTTTCTCTTCTTTTTTATCTTTTCTCTGTCAATGCAGACTATAAATTTCATCACAGTAATCGCTTGCCCTCTACGTAGCCAGCACTTTGAATAAGGTATGCTAGTATTCCTATCATCTGCGATTTCTGGTGCGCGTTGAAGTCTCCAGGTGGTGAAAATCAATTCTGAGCCCTCCTTTACGGCAAGCTTTACTAAGCCCCAGATCTTTGCTTTGGCGCCTAAAATTCGTCGATCGATAAACTGTGTCAGCGATGTTCAGTGCTAGGTGCGTTCAGTAAAGTACAGTACGACCTAAACTATGACGAGCAGAAGTATGGGCGTGGACTACAACGATCATAGGTGTAGCTCTCTTTGAGGACTGTGCTCCCGTGATTGAGCGCTGCTTCAGCCAAGTAACGTTTTCTATCCGGTGTTTTCTGAGGAATTTCTCGGCCGAATTTCAATAGTAAAACCGTGGTTTGCTATTTCGCGCCACAATACATGAAAGGTTGAAGGAAGGCTTTGCCACACAACTTGACAACCTTACAGAAAAGCCTAGATGTAGTTATTGCAAAGGAGCGGTTTGCAGCGGTAAGCGGGGAAAAAAGGGGGAAACAATGACGACAGTAACGAAGAAAAAATGCACGAAAAAAAAGGTAGAAGCTCGGACCGTGTTTGCTGACAAACACGTCAATTCGAACATCGGTTTGAGGGTATCTATACCGCGTTCGTTGAATAGATGGTTACGTGTACTGTCGAACCAGACACACTGTCACGCCTCTTTTCGCTTAGTTCAACACAAGGAGCGTTGAAAGTGAATGCACGCTTACGAAAGGACCACGTACAAAACGATGAAAAAGGATTTCAGTACGCCCGTTGAAAAACTTGTTTCCACAAAGATTTCGTTCTCAAACGCGCTCACAAGGATTGAGGCGGCATCCGTTTGCCGTCGGATGATCGTCTCCCAAAGTGTGCATTTTTCAAACATGAATATCGGTAATCGCTTTGCCAAATCTCGGTCGTGGAAAGCATTTATCTGCAGACCCCGAGTTTGGGGCTGTGATGGAGGGGATCAGTGGAATTCCGTAGCGTACGACAAAACAAAATGACAAGACAAAACTTTCATCCAGAACTACCTACCTGCGGGCTCTGGGCTGCACGCATGACATCTAGTGATAGCGCGTGAAAGCACGTCAACAATTCGTTCAATGGGGCCGCGCATGTTGAGGGGTTGTGCATCGAACCAGTGGTGTTATCGCTAGATGTCGCGCATGCAGTCTGGAGCAAGCAAATTGCATGTTCTAGGCAAGGGTTTCGCGCTCAATACAAGAGCGCACGTAGCAGTCGCGGAGGTCGAGGGTGGGAGTTTGCAGCGTGTGCGCCTGAGCTCCACGCCAGGCGGAGCTCTCGACATGAAAGAGATTTGGACGAGAAAATCAAGGGCTCTGAGTGGTCGCGGGACTGCTAGGGAGTACTAATGCGACCAATTGGCATCCGTGTTTGGACCACTGCACGTGATCAACGTGATTGCGGCACCAAGTCGTCGAACCAAATATCACTCGCGCACTGCGGGACACTGCCGGTACTGGCTTGATACTCCGGCCAGAAAAGTCGGCAGGCTCACTGCGGGGAGCTGTCGGCGCAAGTAATTATTCTAAGCAAACAGGAGGTGACCATTGTACACCGACTTTGTCCGAGAGCTATAGGGATACGAGCATTGCGCGAACGAAAGGTTGCAAAAGTGCACGCCAGAGCTAAGCACCTGGTGGGCTGCACTGCGTAGGGGTGCAAGGCAAAAGGGGTCAGTGGCAGCTCAAAACGAATAAAAGAGGAAGGACATGTCATGCGCGCGCATGTCAAGGGAGGTGCGCAACCCGGTCGAAGCTGCTGTCATGCGAGCCTCGTGAACGCAGAAAGCGGAACGACATGAGGATGCGTCCGCGCACCCGAACACGCAGAAAGCACAGGGCAGGGAGTTATAGAGTATAGAGTACCGGAATGGGTATCCCTCTCCGCTCTCCTTCTTTCTCTCGCTGAAAGTGGGACGGAGCGGGGGGGGGGGGGGGGGGGGGGCATGCTGATATATTGCAATAACGTGAATAAGAACAAAATTGTAAAAACACCCGCAAACCGCTGCCTGCAACTGCTGCACAAATGTATTGCGAATGATTGCGCTCGAGATTGGTAGCGGAATACCACGTCAGTTATCTGCACTTATTTTTAATAAATCCGCTTTGAAAATAAGGCGGATTACACGAAATACCGGCGCGCAGTAACTGCAGCAGTAGCAAGAAACAGCCGCCGTAGTAGAGGACTCCAAAATAATTTCGACCACCTGGGGATTTTTAACGTGTGCTGACAACGCACAGCACACGGACCCATAGAAGAACAAATCTATTATATACGCGCAGTTTTATTTTCTTGATCTACTAGTTATTCTTCTTCCAATCTCATTTTAATGACACGTGGATAACTGATACTCCTACCTACACCTCCGTGTACGCAGGACTGGCAATATATGATTATTTATACGGTGTACGCTGATAAGCGATTGGGTACTTATTATCGCAACGCAGATGAGCCCGAACCTCCGTTGTTATTCAGTTGACTCATTGCTATGCAGGCGAGCTGCAATGTGGGCACAAAAGTGAGTCCGCGCGGGAAACGTGTCGTGTGAGCCCCAGCTATCAACCATTTCAGCGCTAAAAATTCTCTTCCTGCAGCTGTTGGTAGCCACCTACAGCTAATAAACATGCCGGCGGTATTTTTTCGCCGCTCCACGCGGAAGCAAGGACCTCCGCAAGACACGACCGTTTTGTCGGAATACACAAAAATCTCTCCACCACCCCCGCCACAACGATATTCGCTTCCCTAGCTGCTGTCCACAAGGTTAATCCTCCACGACTATACCTGCTGTAGTGGCCAGCGCCACAAGCAAGGGTCTTCAGAAATGCTGCTCTTGTCCCACCTGCTTCCCTTGATGCTACCTTCTTTTCATGCTTTTTACTCCTCTTCTCATGCATAATCACGGTGAATAAAGTCAGTGGCGAGCGTATCGGAAGGAGCTTTATGCGGGCCACTCAGCTCTTTGCGCAGCAGAGACGATCCATCGTCGTCCGTCCAGCCTCTTATTTAGGTAGCTCTCTGCATTAACATAATAGGGGCGACCTGTTTTCATTAAGCACGCAGTGTGTACGTCAAAAAGCAAAGCAAACTCCGCGCACTTTCTGCACGATTAAGGCGAACCGAGGGCAGCAACAACAACGCACCTGATATATAACGGCAGCGTGTGGGCTATGAAGTAATTGCAGAAACCGCTCCTTAGAGGAAAAAGAGTGCGTTGTTTACTTTGGAGCCTTGTTTCCTCGAGACGCTTCGCAAACAGGTACGGTTCTCGCTCACACGCGGCGCGGTAACCTAATTCGCGCCACGCTGCAGAATGCGTCTTAGGTGCTGAAGATATGCTGTTCAAATCTGTTCTTAAGAATGTGGACACGCGGTTCAGCATGTGTTTAAGTATGCTTAAGAATCATACCCAGCAATTCAGGACAGAAATATTTTTCAACGGGAAAGAGTTTATGAAGACAATTTTTTTCATAAACTGTAAGATTTCAATATAACACTTAATATATATATATATATATATATATATATATATATATATATATATATATTCTGTAGGGGTTCCAATGCGCCAGTTTACAAGTGTAAGTACAGTATTACGGCAAACGCGACTGTTCGTTTTAAAGGTTTACTGTGCCAACAGTTTCGGGAATGGTATTCCCTTATTGTGCCAACAGTTTCGGGAATGGTATTCCCTTCGTCAGGGCAGGAATACCATTCCCGAAACTGTTGGCACAATAAACCTTTAAAACGAACAGTCGCGTTTGTCGTAATACTGTACTTATATATATATATATATATATATATATATATATATATATATATATATATATATATATATATATATATATATATATATATATATATATATATATATATATATATATATATATATATATATATATATATATATATATATATATATATATATATATATATATATATATATATATATGGAACATGTTAATCACCTTGATCCAACATCATTCCCGCCGTGATGCTTCTGTAATGATGAAATTGTTATGTGTATTTATTTGTGCATATACCTGTCCCCCTTGTTTGATCCGCCATTGTCATTTTTTTTTCTTTCTTGTATCCACTCTTGCATGGGCCCGAGAAGGGCCTGCAATATTCGCAAATAAATAAAAATAAATAAATATCCGCAGCTCTCTCCTTGGCAGGCTTGTTTTTGTTTTTTGCTATTAAAGGAATACTGAAACAGCTTCCAAATTGCACGAGATGCTGTGGCTGACAAGAAGGGAGCTTAAAAATCGTGTCTAAATTTTTTCTCGATTTTGTCCGCATAAAGAGCCGCAATCGCGTGTTAAAGGCCTGCCGCTGACACGCTCTCGTCGCTTCCGGAAGCACCGGTTGGGGGCACGGCAAAAGGGAAGAACTGGTGGAAGTGACGCCATTCTCGGACAGTCGGCCGGCCGTCCCGCTTTGCTCGCTCCTCATCGGCCCGTGCTTGGGTGACCGACCGATCAGCGCAACCGTCTGCCAGGGCCGTTTGCTTTCTCTGGTTTGGGCGTTCTGTGTTGAGTGTGCAGCGATGAGGGGCCACCATGTCCTCGTTCTTCGCAGCGTTCGGTTGCGCGAACACTGGCGGCAGAGACGACATTCCCAAAAGATAGGAAACTTTCAGCACGGAATTTTGCGTCTACGAAATCAACTGGGTAATGATCCAACCATTTTCGTGACAATGACTTTTAGCGAATCCTGGCAACGATACGGCCACTCGGTATTTCAATTAAGTCAGCGCGACAGACGCCCCGAGTCGTTCCGTCAGTGTTCTTGCACAACAGAAGCGCCTTGTCACCTCCGAGAGCGGCCTTCGCCAAAAGAAAGCGGCGTGAGGTAAGTTTATTAACGCACGTGTGTGTATTTAGTGGTTTCTTGTCTGTGTGTCTCAACGTTCCGCGAGCCGGCTGAAGCTAAATGAAGGACGCAATAGCGAAGGCCTCCGGATATATTTCGCCTACCCGTATTTACATCGGACATTACGCAGGCCCCTTGCATTTCCCCAAACTGCAATTCGACTGCGGCGGCCGAGTATAATCTCCCTCCCTCGTAATCAGCGTCCTAAAAATCGGCACCCGAGGGTCAAAACCACTGAGCCACCGAGGCGGGGAAATTTTTGGTTTAGAATGCGTTATAGCAGCACTTTAGTACGCGGAGGTTTAGCTGTGAAGTCTAAAACTGAGAGCTTTTATCGGAGTTTTACCTTGTTTTCTCTCTGATTCACCCTCGTATCATATATCTGTCGAAATTTCGATGGTCTAATGCCTTAAATTGCAGCGCGTTGGTGCAGTGGCTTTCTGTGCGCGTTAGTAAAGTTGCACTCATGCCTGTTCTGTTAACCAGTGTAAATATGACTTCTTTTGAACAGTGTTGGAACATCTATACATCTTTGGCGAAGCAAAAGAGCAGAGAAAAACGGCATGTCTCGGGATAGTAAATTCTTTTAGGCTCCTAATCTTTGGACGTGTCTTAGACAATGAGGTTACCAATACTGAAGAAAGAAAAACCTTAGTCTGTGTTTTATGCATTTTCATGCATGCGCATCTGTTCATAATAAGCCCATATTCATGCTGTCTGCATTTTATGCTTTTTCAGGTCCTAGCAGAGATGCTTGGAAACACACCTCCTGAAGAAGAAGCTGCCGCATCGCCAAGCGAAAAGCTTGTAGCAAGCAACGTGGCAGGGGCAGGTGGTGTCTCAAAAAATATTCCTGGAACTGCTGATAAAAGCCTCCAAGTGGCGGTGCGGCCTGCAACATTTTGCGCAGGATTCCAAGCAAATTTGAAAGGAACGAAAACATCACGAAAAACGCATGCAAAGACTCAAACTGTTTCAGTCGGTGCGGTAATCCCATTAAAGATTTTCCTTGTGCATGTTTTCACGCAGGGATAGCTCACACGAAAGCTTCCTCCGTCGTCTCGTCTCTTCGCGGTGCAGTCCAGCAGTGAACACACTCTAACTTGCCCAGTTTGGCATACTTTTGTATTTCTAAAAGGCCTTCGGGTGTAAGTATTGCACGTCACTATAAATAAATGAACAAACAGGTGAATAAAAAAATATTTTGCTACCCATAGGGAGAATGAATTATTACATTCACTATGTCCACAAGAGTACATTAAAATATTCTGATATTCAAAATTTTGCTCCAAGAATGTCGGACATGTGCCGACGGACCCGACCCGAGGCAAGCAAGTGAACGCATGGGCCTCAGCATCGACCATTGCTGGACTTCATGAGCCAAATAGGCCTATCTTTTGCTTTAAATATGCAGCACATAGAACTAGCGCAAATAAAAAAAAAGCCTCTTCCAGCCGCGAAAGGAGCCACGGTAGCCGCCAGGAGCAGCTCGCCGCCTATATAAACTGAGCGCCGCTTGGACCCGGATCACTTGGCAGCAGCGGGCAACAAGGGACAACATCTAAGCGCTATTTGCTTATTGCTACAGGTTAGCATTTCAGCCTTACTTTGTTAATACATTTTTCAATTGCCTTGCTGCTGCCAACTGTTCCAACTTTTTCCTGTGTCGCCTATTCGTGTCACTGAACTGCTGTTCAAGCTATGGCTTCTAAAGCATGGGAAGAGTTTAAGGAAGAACTTAAAAGGGAAATGAAAGAGTTTAAGAGCAAGATTGAACGCGATTTAAGGCATGAATTGAGAGAAATGAAGGATAGTTTGGACTTCGTTAACAAAGAGTACGAAGATGCTAAAAGTAAGAATGAGCAGCTCGAAAGAGAAAATGAAGCGCTGAAAGAAGCAAATAAAACACTTCTAGATGAGAGTAACAAGGCAAAAAAGCAACTTGAGGAGCACGAAATAAGAATAACAGCGAGTGAGCAATACTCAAGAAATCGAAATGTTGAAATAAAAGGAGTGAAAAAGGAGGATAGTGAAGACTTGATGAAGATCGTCAGTCTAATTGGAAATGCCTTGGAAGAACAAGTCACACCAGATGACATTGAAGTGTGCCACAGGACGAGGACTCGCAACGAGTCGTCTCATAACATTGTGGTACAATTTAAGACCAGATCAAGGAGGGATTCCTTGCTTCTCAAAACAAGGCTTTCAATGAAAAACCTGGACGAGAACAACGAGGAGAGTTCCATTTATGTAAATGAGCACTTATGTCCCGTAATGAAGAAACTGTTGGGAATCACTGTTGCAAGGAAGAAGGAATGTAAATGGAAGTTTGTGTGGACCAGGGACGGAAGGATTTTTGCTCGCAGAGATGAAACCTCGAATGTCATTAATGTTCGAAGCGACATTCAGTTGATTGTCTAATGCACACCTAAAACTGTATAGTGTCGACTCTTTTGTCCGAAATGGCATTACTGCCGCTGGATATCAATAACATTTTTCATTCAGAAGCAATAAACGGCTTGAAATGCTTCCATTTGAATATTAGATCTGCACTGAACAAAGAGGATCAGTTGCACGTCCTTCTAGAAAATTTCACATTTAGTTTTGACATAATGATGTTGACAGAAACTTGGTATTGCTGCGACAGTGATGTCATGGTGGACAGGAACTACAGCACCTATTTCTTAAACAGATACAATAAGAGAGGAGGTGGTGTACTGCTAAACGTGAAGAAGAGCCTGAATTGCAACTTGCATGAAGAGTTCTCTTTTGTCAATGAACACATTGAATGCTTAGCTGCTGTTAGTTCTAAACACTTTTTTGCTGTCATCTACCGCCCTCCTGATGGCAATATAAGTAGTTTCTTTTCTTGCTTAGAAAGGCTCCTTTGTTATACAAATGAAAATGGTCTGACACTGGTATTGGGAGGGGACTTTAATATTGATTTGTTAAGCCAATCACCAGTGCAACGTCACTTCCAAACTATACTCTCTTCAAATGGGTTCTACAATTTAATAGACACGGCAACCCGCATAACGATAAGCCCGAGCACATTGATCGACCTCTTTATAACAAATCTTCCAACCCATGAGACTTAAGCAGGCGTTTGCGCTGAAACCATAAGCGATCACCTACCCATTTTTATGTTCACTAGGCTACCCGTAACGAACTCTGATACCAAACATGATGTTCGGTTTACAAAGCAGAACATTAACAAAAGAACGTTAGACAATTTTCGGGGGAAATTAATGGAGCTAAACTGGAATCCTGTTTACCGACTAAACTCGGCAAATGAAGCCTACAACGAATTTCTGAAGCTCTTTACTTTCGCCTACTATCAGTCTTTCCCGGTGGTTCTCATTAAGAAAGCTACGAAGTCTCGCAAGCCTTGGATTACAAATGAGTGCCTAGCAATGATGTAAAAGAAAGGAAAACTATATAAAAAGTTCCTGACCACCCGTGAACCAAATGACTGGAAGAAATTTAAGCAACACAGGAACAAAACAAACGCACTGCTAAGAAATGCAAAACGTAATTACCTGTACAATATTTTCGAACCTGGTAGCAACAGAAATACCCAAATAATATGGAAAAATCTAAATGAACTGTTAAACCGTTTTCCCCAAAACAAAGGCCCCACCGACATAACAATAAACAATGATGTACTACGTGATAAAGAATTAGCTGAAGCCTTTAATCATTTTTTCATAAACGTGGTTTCAAATTCTTGCTCGCTCTCAAGTTCTTGCCCTTTAGCGACGAATGCTGTAGTCAGGAACCCTAACACACTTTTTTTAGACCCAACTTCTGAAGGTGAAATCTACACAGTGTTTGTTTCACTTAGTAACAGCCATGCCACTGACATAGATAATATTCAAATAACCCCAGTTAAATATGCTCTTGACCTAATTTTACCACAAGTCAATCACGTATATAATCTTGCCCTCTCAACAGGCGTCTTCCCTGACAGAATGCAGTTATCTAAAGTTATTGCTGTGTTTAAATCCGGTGACAAAAATTCTTTATCTAACTACCGCCCGATTTCTATTTTGCCGGTTTTTTCAAAAGGCTTAGAAACGATAATACATCTCCGAATAACAAAGTTCGCCAATAAGTTTAATCTTATCAGTACCTCTCAGTTTGGCTTTCGTAAAGGCCGTTCTACCGAGACTGCTCTTTTAGCGCAAAAAGAAATAATCCTCAAAGCATTTGAAGAAAGAGAAATAGCTGCTGGCCTGTATATTGATTTTTCGAAGGCATTCGACTGCCTGCACCCCACAACACTACTAAAAAAATTAGAATTGTATGGCATACGAGGAACTGCACTACAACTAATAACGTCAACCATGCAAAAACGGAAGCAATGTGCAACAATCGGAAACTACATGTCAACCTACAAAACAATTAATGCAGGCGTACCTCACGGGAGCATCCTGGGGCCCTTGTTATTTAATTTTTACATCAATGATATCACAAGGATCCCTACAGCAGCAAAATTTGTAATCTATGCTGATGACGCTACTTTGTTGTTTCGAGGCAATAGTTATGACTCCCTGGAAAATAATATTAGGAACTCTCTGAATTATTTACATTCTTGGAGTGTCGCAAATTCGCTGCAGATTAACAGCAAGAAAACAAAAGTCGTTATCTTCACTCCAAGGCAGTCATCAGCGCAACGTATTAATTTAACCTTCGGTGACACAACAATAGAAGTCGTGGATACAATAAAAATACTTGGTGTACATTTTCATAAACACATGTTATGGGACACTCACGTTAACAATATTGTTTCCCGAATTGCCAAAAGCGTCGGCTTACTAGCGAAATTCAAATATTTTCTACCGACCCCAATTAAGTTAATTTTGTTCAATGCATTGTTTCAGTCACATGTAAACTATTTTTTTCTGGTATGGGGAAGCACAACATTTACAAATTTACAACAGATTCACATGCTACAAAAAAAAGCAGTTCGCCTTATCGCAGGGGCAGATCCTTATGCACACACTAGAAGCCTGTTTACGCAATTCAAAGTACTTTCTGTGCATCGGCTTTACTCTTATATTTTAGCCAAAAGATATAAACAGGATGTCCAAAACAATGAGGACCTCATTCAAACCATATCAAATCTAAGTTTAAGAGAAGGTAGATCAACATCGCGGTCACCTGAAATTTGGAAAATTCCATTCATACGCACAACCATCAGCCGTCAAATGCTCGAATATCCACTTCCAACTTTGTTAAATTATCTCCATAAACATGATATTAATATCCGAAGTGTTAGCACCCAAACTCTGAAGAATTTTTTTTTACACAACAAGAGTGATGGTTATGCTCGCTATAATTGTATAATGATGTTTTTCTTTTCTCAGGTGTATTCTGCTGGTCTTGATGTGATGGGGATATCTTATTGTTGTGTAAAATGCATTTTTTTTCTTTTCAGACAAGTAGGTCTTGACTCACTTTCTATGTGTGTATGTCCTCGTGACTATGCTGCTATACATATAAATGTGCAACTGCTGTATGCCTTGTAAATGGAGGCTCGAACCACGTCAAGTGATATGTTTTCACTTTTGTTCGAGTCCCTTTCTGCCTCGACGGAATAAAGTTCAATTTCAATTTCAATTTCAACTGAAAATTAAGGTACCTTGCGGAACAGCAGCACTCTTTCCCGAGTCACAGTCATTCCAGTGAAGAGCGACACAGACCATTCACTTGGATAAGAGAAACTCGCAGGGGTACCGAATACAGTATATCTCCACAAAAAAAAAAGCGTCAAACACTAAATAGCGCCTCATTAAGCCCAGCTGTACCTTTTTAAGCTTTTCGAAACGGATTTGCCGCTCGTTCCTAAGCCATAATGAAGACCGGGTAGGCGGACTAGGTTCGTGTCGAAAATGTTTGTTCATAAGGGGCTCAAAGTTTTCCTCTGAAAAAAAAAAGCAGGGTTGCGCTATTGCTGGGTGGCGCGTGCCCAAATACCTTCTTTTTAGAATGGAGGTGGGGAGGGGGGGGGGGGTATCATGAATCGAGGGAGCACGGGCTCCCAGTCTTCATTAATTGGTTGATTACGATCTTGAAATGGGCTCAGCTAAGACAGACACAAAGATGGGCCAACAAAAGACCCGCAGAGAGAGAGTGACAGAATGCCAATGGTTCAAAAATTCAAATTTGATCAAAAGTCTCGTTCGAACTGCGCTCTTCAGTTCCGTGGTTCTCAATTGCTGATTCCTGCGTGAACATTCCACCCATCACGCTGCCTTAGAAACGCGTGCTTTTCTCTTTGAGAAGAGGAGGGCAAATCGAAGAAAGGAAAGGTGGGCAGCTTGACTAGGCTTAACGTCCGATTGGCCATGCTTTTAGAAACATCACATATGAACAGGGATACGGGAAACGAAAGAAAAGAGGACGTCGTGCCCTGAATGACCAAGAAGTGATTCATCGGCTCTCTGCGCCGTTTCAGTTCATAGTTCTGCTGGATGTAACCAGCACGCCTGCATGCTACGGTGACCCTCTGGACAGTGTCTGCGTCTGCAGATCAATGCAACCCAGCACCCGTAGCTGCGCTTGTGCAATTAAGCGCGAGAGTGACATTCTTAATTAAATACGTTTTCGCTTTAGTAGTGCAGCAACAAAGGCATACACGCGCATCCTGCTTCGCCAACATACTTATACTCTTCAAAGCCCCCGGCCTTCTGCCGTAGCTTTTCACGGCACGTGCAGCGAGTCTTGCGCAGAAAAACCTTTTTTTCTGCCCTTTGACTCCGGTTCTTACCCTGTAATTTATAAAAACACCACCTCATCGCAAACCCGTCTTCAGTCAGCCACACGCTCCAGTAACACGTATCGCACTTTGAAAACTAATCCTTGGCCATGAAAGGAGACAATGAAATGTTGATGCCACTGGCACCACCACCCAATACCGCTCAACGTCTCAGAGGCCTTGAGTAAGTTCCGGAGACTGAGTAGGCAAAACCCTCGAGTAAATTAGGACAAGAACGATCACCCTTCCTTCACCCCCCCCCCCCCCCCCCCCCCGCCCTGTTTTTATGCGGTATCGATTTCTGTCTTGCACGAAAGGTTAAACTAGTATAAGCTAAAGGTAGATTTCGAGGAATTCCGAGAAAATTTCGTACCCAGTCACTACTTACAAAACGCGCTTTGATTACGACTAAAATCGAGAAATTGAAGCGTCCCAAAATATATAAATACTAGCTCGATCTCAGAATAACATACCGCGAGTTGGGGTTAAGTGCTGTCGAAACTGCTGGACTTGCTCAAGCGCACCTATTGTGTGCGGACTTGCAGAGCTGGCGTGTGCGTAATGGCGAATCAAAGAAAGCATTTTCCAACGGCCACACGCGGCTTGAGCTAGCATAAAAATGTAGGCCAGGAGGAAAAATTACTCCTAACTACGCGCCTTTAACATGAGTGATTCGAGAAGCTCTATGCAAAATTTTAATGAGCGAGCGAAATTCTTCTGCACTCTTAGGGAGGCAGCGAAGTACAAAAAAATTCCTGGAAAGAACTTCGGTCTGAAGAGATTAAAACTGAGCGAATGTTTGCAACGAAGAACCGATGTAGAGAATTACTCCTATAACGTCCCTTCTAATCACCTCGATGTTGCCAATTAAGGCGCAAAAAAATACTAATAAGCCTACCTGCGCTTTTCATTACAGGTTCTCTCGGAAGTTCTCGAAAAAGATTTGGGGCCCCTCAGCGAATTCGGCGCAGAAAACGCTTTCGCGCACTCACAAAATATCGCGACGGAAGGCGGCAACAGTGAGCATGACTGCGCACGGCACCCGGCGACTCGTATGCTGCAAAATGATTTCGCTTTGACTTCCTTGTCAAGCGCACAGCATGAAAACATAATTCCATACGAGTTTCCATTGGCCCGTCGGCGTAATACGTTTCAAGCGTTCGCCTCCCGACTAATGAGGATGAAGCTGAAGGAAAGAGGCACGAAGGAGAGTGAGAGAAAGGGGGTGAACTCTAAAACTGCATAGATTAGACGAATGAGAAAATGAAACGCGCAAATGAGTGGATGAAGCCGAAAATCCTCGAAACGAATGGATGCATAATCACCTTGTTTTGACTATCGCATGATCAGTCAAAATTTTTTAACAGCTAAGTGCTAGCTTACGGCGGGGTGAACCAAGCTTTCCTGCCAACCCGTCTCGGATTCTCATCGACCCCGTAGAGTCTCCTAAGTTCTTTCGGAGCCTCGTCGTCACTGAAAATCACGTAACAAAAGAAAGAAAACCACCCATTGCCGGAAGTGTGTGTTCGCAATTGTTTACGCCACCTCTGTTCATCCTTATAGGGAACACCGAATTATTACTCCAGCGCTGATTACAGCTCGGGTCTGACGAGGACCCTCGCAGATTAATCTCTTTTCAACTGCTGTCCCACTGACGTGTTTACTCGGCCACTTAATTTCGCAGTAAGCTATAGAAGATGTTCCAGTTATGTTATGTTAACCTGTGTTCAAATTTAGTGTTCACTCTGAATGCAGATCCCACTGTAAAGCAGCACCACACTTGTTCACTTGTGGATCCCTTCGAAGTTATGATTTATAACAATGAATGAGTTGGCATCTCTCTCATGTTTAGCACTACTTCTGTATATAGTGTAGCCCTCACTATTTTCATACTAAATTAAATTTATTCAACAAATAACGGGGGAATTCTACAGATGCTGCACAAAACGCATGAAAGAGATAACATGCTACGGGATAAAAGTCTAACCCAAAGCTTCTGTGTTCAACGTGTGTGGTACCCGGAAGTGCCGTGTGTCATCCTAAAAGACCTGAAGGCACCTTTACCTTGTGAGTGCGCATTAAAAAGGGCTCCTTTAGGTCAAGTCTGGAATGAAAAAATGCATTTTTTCATTGGACAAAATTTTTGTCTAAGCAAAGCAAACTAAACTGCTGAAATGAGATTCTTTCGAGAAAGCACAAAGTGCCGTTGGCGTGGTTTAGATAGGAGAAGCGTTCTAGCTCCTTCCTGGATCTCTGAATTCGCTTTCTACAAAAAAAAAAAAAGGACGCGTACGCCGGAATCGCCGAAGAGGAATTTGAACGAGCGAACCAGCTATCACTGATGCGGCAGTTCTCAATTACAGCAGTGGCAAGACATTTTCTGCCAAGATAGCTTCACTAATAGAAAACTCGAGTGCCGTGCACGCGCTACTCATCTGGAGCTGTTGGCGCATGCGCGCCCAGTCTCTTCGTTACTACACTTCTCAGTGTGACATCGACTGACATGTTGCGTTGACTTTCGTTGTCCTTGATGATTAGTAACGTCGACTTGACGACACGAACATCTTGAGAAATTTTGTTTTGGCAGCCTATCGAAATTCGGTTGTTTCGTCAAATTCGCTTCAGGAGCCGTCTTGGTAGGCATGACGTTGTTCTTCCTTTACCACCGAAAGGGTGCCGTAACATAAAAAAAGAAACGGTAATCAGCGACGTTTCACGGTAAATATCGACACTTCGTACTGAGTGCTGAAGGGGTGTCAACTTCAACAAGCGAAGTGTAAATGTATTGTTTACGTTTTCAAAATAACCAGCAATTAGCGATAAGTCTTTTAGGACGGGCCTCATACTACTGACTGGCTGTATGCGGTGCCTGGCTTCCGCTGCTCCTACGGCTCCTTAGTGTGTAACCGAGTTGAAGCCTTCGCAGCGAAGTCAGGATAGTTCGCGAATGAACTCGTATAAGGTTGCACCCTCCTCCAGTGTGCATAAAACGCAGTGAACCTATTTTCAATCAGTCTCTACTTCAGGTAACCTCGAAACTCCTTCCTTCACCTGTAATTCATATTCTTTAATTATTTATCTTCACGCTTCTTATGAAAGTGTTCGTAATTTCTTCGTAAATTTTGACACTGATAAGAGCTGACCCGATGAGATACCCAATACATTTCTTGGCTGTTTGGACTAGTACTTATTTCTCTGCTATTTTCTAAAATCTCTCTCAACAGCGACAGCTCCTTCGTCATGGTAACTTACGAATATCCTCGCTCTGCAAAAATTCGATAACATGCAGATATTGTCCAAATATAGACAGCTTGACAACCTAATCATCTAAGTTGCTAGAAGATATAGTTTTACCGGAGTCCAAGAATGTCTGAGTAACCTTCAGCATTTTTTAACGCGAAAGCGTTAAGGAGCTCGTGCCGCAGGAAAGCCGGTGTCGTCGGCGTCTTTGGCCGTGAGCGAAAAATGGGGCATCTCGGCGGACACCTGAACCGGGCCTAAGGGAAGAGATTTTAACGCGACAGCGTTAAGGATTGATTGATTGATTGATTGATTGATTGATTGATTAATTGATTGATTGATTGATTGATTGATTGATTGATTGATTGATTGATTGATTGATTGATTGATTGATTGATTGATTGGTTGGTTGATTGTACCGATCGATCGATTTTTCCTTTCCTTACGGCGCGATCCGGGTGCCCAGCGAGAAATGTGAGGCAGGCGTCATTTCCTTTCCTTAAAAGCAATTGCTCATTTCATTTTCTTTCCCTTACGGCCCGGTTCGGGTGACCGCCGAGATATGCGAGACGGGCGTCCTTTCCTTAAATTGTCCAACGGGCCACGCGTCACGCCGAACGGGCGGCTGCGACACGCTTTCGCGTCTCACACTTAAAGACGAAGCTTAGGTGTCCCCTAATTTTTATTATAAGCGAATGTTCGGACCCCGTAGAGTATCTGTTACGGGTCCAATTGGACTTGTTTTTGGAAATGTGGCGGAGGGTTTGAAGTTTGCTTCACTTCCGCCACCGGTTGGCCCGGTATTGCACTACCTCTGGGATCGATCTTGTCTTTAGCGCGTCTTTACTATCCTGTCTTTCTATCTCATCTTTTAACTCTCCTACTATCTGCACGTGTTAGCGATTGTGGCTCGGCATGAGCCAGTGAGCAGGCCTGTACACTTTCCTTTTCTTTCTTCCTGGCAACAACAGACAGACAGATATAGGTGTTAATGCTTTTTGAGGAAAAGAAATGGCGCAGTAACGGACTTCTTGGTGGACACTTTACACACGCAGTGACGCAAGAGATGAAAGAGGGAGTGAAAGAACAGACAGAGAAAAATGTAAATTATGGAGGTAAAACGCCAAGGCGCCCGTGTGCTGTGCGATGTCAGTGCACGTTAAAGATCCCCAGGTGGTCGAAATTATTCCGGAGCCCTCCACTACGGCACCTCTTCCTTCCTTTCTTCTTTCACTCCCTCCTTTATCCCTTCCCTTACGGCGCGGTTCAGGTGTGAGACAGATACTGCGCCATTTCCTTTCCCCAAAAACCAATTATTATTATTTTTTTATATCGCGTTCTGTGAAGAAAGGTATAGGAAATCGTAAATACTGTTTGAATTTTACAGCTTTTTCAAGACAGGCCAAGCAATTAATTAAAACTTTGAGGCTAAATATGGAGCGCAGTGTGTATATTGAAAATGAATAGGTTTCTTTTATTGTTACGCAAATGATCATAGTAAATATTCCTGCATACCCACTACGACTTTGTGCGCAGATTATAATAGCGCGAGAAACCCCGCTGAGAGGGCATAAGCACAGCAACGTTAACGTCTGCTTCGGGCGCTGTTACCCATTTAACGATTTTTGCCACTAAACGAACAACACGCGGAAAAAAAAAAAAACGATTTTTAACACGATAGCGTTCAGAAGCTCGTATCGCAGAAAAGCCGGTGTCGTCGGCCGTTAGCGAAAAATACCTCCTCCTCCTCCTCCGCGTGAGCGACAAAAAATTGGCTGTTGCTTAGCTCGGCTATGCCAGGATATATGTAGCAAGAGGTACCGTTTCCATGGCTGAGCTTGTTATGGTCACTGTATGTTTAGCAATGAGAGGCATTGGGTATACACATATATTCATTTTGCTTGGCAGAGACGAAGACTGCCCGATGATCTGTGGAGTAGCATCCAGCGATCTCAATTTTGTCTACACCGTATTTCGACTTGATAGAGTCTCTGTGGTATACAAGGTCTATGGCAGTTCCCCCTTTGTGTAGTCTGGACGTGACGGTCCGGAGCTAAAGTCAAACTTTCCTTTCATAGACTAGGAGAGTCCTGTTGAAATCACCCAAAGTCGCACAGAACTGTGAAACTGTGCCATAGGCTGGTATGCACGTGGCAACCACATCTATCGTCACCTTTACAGATGTTCGCGGTGCCACGTGTACTCCATGGATGATAATGCCGCTTTCCAGAAGCTGAACACAGCAGGCTTCACCATTATTCACCGCGATCGAGGGGAGATGTCTGTTAGCGGTGATACATCGTTTCACGTACACATAGACTCCAGCGTTCTTATTTGCTTCAAGCCAACTACCACGCGACAACCTTAGCATCGAAAGAGTTTATCTTATTTTGTCTATACCGTTGTATAGCAGCGGCTGGACTCTCCTTCTCTGCATGCATGTTGAACGTTGTGATACAGACGCCCACTACAACTCCGCCTTTTACAACAATGCTCCGTATGCGAAGCACGGTTCGGGTAATAGCGACGTACGGCGAGGCGGCGAAGAAGAACGCGGCGCAGCTGTGGGGTCTCTCTGGTTTCCGTAGTATCGGTGCATGCGCACAGCTGCTCACCCGTGTGATGTCACGCTCGGCTTCGGCGGTGGAGCGGGCGCGCGGCCACGGTGACGGCGAATCACACGCCGCACTTTGCTTCTCTTCGGTTGCCATGGTAATGGCGCATGCGCACAACTTTCCTCTCCCATTTACCGCGAAATGCTCTGCTGGTAGACTAGTGTAGCCCTCGCTAAAAAATCTCTCCTCCTCCGCGTGAGCGAAAAATCCCTCCTCCTCCACGTGAGCGAAAAAGCCTTCCTCCTCCGCGTGAGCTAGAAATCCCTCCTCCTCCACGTGAGCGAAAAATCTCTCCTCCTCCACGTGAGCGAAAAATCCCTCCTCCTCCGCGTAAGCGAAAAATCCCTCCTCCTCCACGTGAGTCAAAGATCTCTCCTCCACGTGAGCAAAAAATTCCTCCTCCTCCGCGTGAGCGAAAAATACCTCCTCCTCCACGTGAGCGAAAAATCCCTCCTCCTCCACTTGAGCGAAAAATACCTCCTCATCTGCGTAAGCGAAAAATACCTCCTCCTCCGCGTGAGCGTTAAATCCGGCCTTCTCCACGTGAGCGAAAAATTCCCCCTTCTCCACGTGAGCGATTAATCCCTCCTCCTCCGCGTGAACAAAAAATATCTCCTCCGCGTGAGCAAAAAATCTCTCCTCCGCGTGAGCGAAAAATCTCTCCTCCTCCACGTGAGCGAAAAATTCTCCCTTCTCCACGTGAGCGAAAAATACCTCCTCCTCCACGTGAGCGATTAATTCCTCCTCCTCCGCGTGAGCAAAAAATCTCTCCTCCGCGTGAGCGAAAAGTCCCTCATCCTCCGCGTGAGCGATAAATCCCTCCTTCTCCGCGTGAGCGATAAATCCCTCCTCCTCCGCGTGAACGAAAAATCCCTCCTCCTCGCAATGTACGCCACTGCCCCAACAGATGGCGCGCGACGGCAGCGCCTTCAGCTCGTGTCGTTCGGTCGCAGTGGGGCCGTGCGGGCACGCAGGAGTCACGCGGCGAGCGGCGAGCAGCGCTGCGCACATCCAAAGCGCGTTCACCACGAAGCTTGCGGCTTGCTGCCCGTTCGTTCGGCGCGGAAGCTGTGCTGGCGTTCGTGGCATCGGGTTTGTCGAGAACGATGTGCCGACGAACTACGACTGCAACTTAGTCCCGCTCGTTTCGGCAAGGCGCATGACAGCGCTTATACGTGGTTTGCCGCTCCGCGCGTCCATTTCACCGTATGGACGCAGTGCGATGTGTCTAACGGGCAAGGCGTCGCGCCGAACGGGCGATGGCGTTCCGCGGACTCCCTTCCCTGGCAGTGCTGCAACACGCTGTCGCGTTCCACTCTTAAAGGCGAAGCTCAAGCGTCCTTAATTTTTGTTTGTACTTTATATTTGCAGACTTGCCGAAGGCATTTCACACTGTCGCGCTCTACAAATTCTTCCAAAGGTCAACTACACTAAAAACCTTATTCCTGTTAACGGGATAGCCACTTTTCTCAACCAACGCTCACATTACGTCTACTTAATTTCAACAAAATCATCTTTCATTGATGTCTAATCAGCCGTCCCACTCGGTAATGTTTTGGGCCCACCTAATTTCTTGCTCTACACCACTTATCTACTGCCTCATATATTAATATGCGCCTGCACACGCTGATGAGTATGTGCTTTATGGTAAAGTTAAATCCCTCCCTCCCCTTATCACGATTGTTCATTATTGACAAGCCTTTCGCGAATTTCTGTAAGGAGCGCGCTATCTGTCAAATTAACGCTAATTTCCACAAAACCGTTTTATATGGCTCTTCAGACAGCCATCTAATTCATTGTTGATATGTTCGTTCAAAGACAATTACCTAAAAGATGTTGTGGAAAGAAATACGTCAGCCTTACATTCACGAAAGATGTGTCCTGGCCTAAAATTAACACATCGATCTGGGTCTAACACAGTTCTCCAAGACTTGGATACTCACACCGCACTTTGCGTTTTGTTCCATTATATGCCAAGTTACTTCCTTTTGCCCAATCCAAAATACGGTTGCGTCGTTTGGGGTCCACGTGACCTTGTGGATGCATACAAATTGAAATCGGTAGAGAAAAGGCCCGTTCGTTTTGCAGTTCACCGATATGACAGATTATTTTTTTGCTTTCACATCTGTCTGATCTGCGCCTCACTACATTTTTCTCACGTCGTAGTAATTTTACACGCTTTAAATCTCCGCGATTTGAGTCACTTAGAAACTATTGAAAATTTCTTAAGTCGTCATCGTTTAGAAGCTATCATGATCTACACATTTCATACACAATCCTCGTATTTACTTCCTCAGAAACAGTTTTTTCCTCGTACCATAAAAATTTGCATCAGCATTCCTATCCTTGCTCGTGTTCTGCCTTTGAGAGAATTTTTAGGTTTTGCGATTTGTAGCGGACGTGTTTTTATTTGCGTTTCCGTGTGATTCCACAGTATGTTTTATGCTGCTCAATGTTAGGGTTGTGTCCATGCGTTATTTCATTTTTATCTCCTCTTTCCTTAGACTCACGTGAGGCAGCAGTATGTGAAAATAAAACAAAATAAATTACGTTTCGTGTAAAAGTTCCGGCACGTGCATTCGATTGCCTCAGATATTCTCAGATACGTGTATAAACGACATACAAGACAATACACGACCCTACACGCGCCAAAGCTTGTGCAACGGTGTTCCTACAGGTGTAGAGCACTGTACTCTCCACTGTGTAAATGGCTGACAGTCAATCACGCTAGACTTTTAGCAGACGAAATAAAATCGATTTACCTTAAGCCTTTCCGCATTAGCCATTATTCAAAGCCTTGTAGCCGGCACACATCATATGACGGGCGCATCCACGAAACTGGAATTGGTGATTTAGGATTGGTGACTACCTGTCATTCCCTGCAACACCATCACAAGGTAAGCATGCAGGCGGGAACCGATCTTGATTGAACGCTCAACGTTGAGGCCTCCAAATTTTGAACAAACTAAAACTCGACGCGCTGAGTATAACTCCTGTCGATGTTTGTTTATTAAACGCAAACTTGACTTGTACGTCTGTTCAAGAAGAAAAGCGATCATTTTGCATAATGTAAATGCGAAGTAAAGTCAGTTTTATGCCAGCTTGAATCGACACACACGTCACGGGTACCCACGGACGCATCCATCACTGTACATACATGAAAAAGGCGCGTGTTGTCGGCTTTTATGAAGCTCTCGGTAATTCAAGAAGCAGGCTTTGCAAGGCCACGGACGGACCGCAGTACGTCAATGTTACACGATAGGCATCTTTACTTCAGTGTATTTCGAGCTTCTTGTTGAGTCTTATACAAGACCGATTTGTTGACTTTCAGCGCCTTGCATCTACACATGACAGAATTATTTTTTGGTTTTCTGTTTTTTATGCGTGAATAAATCTTATAGCTGCGCGAACAAACGTGTCTTTAAAAATTACTAGAGTTAGCTCAAAGGCGGGAGGAATTTTCAGTGCAGCACGGAAAGTTTTAATCTTTCCAGGGCTTGCCTTCGGTTTCGTAGGACTTGCCTAGGACGAGCTCTGCTGCGCCGTCTGTTGCGGATGCAGAGACAAAACGCAGAAAAATAGGCTTAAAAAAAAACTCTCGACGCAGTGGTGCTTAGTGGCTACTTTTTTTTATAGTTTCCGAAAAAAAAAACATTCTGCATTTTCGGGATTGTGTTATCGTTTGGACAGAATTCAAAAAATTGTACCCTTGGACATCAACTTTTGTTTCAACAGTAATTACATAATTGTCCCTTGCGTTTTTGTCTCAATGCAGTTTAGGGCATCTATAATAGCTGAGGTGGCGCAGAAAGCGCTGAGAGCTATCGTAGAGGCACTGACTAATGTCGATAGAAAAAAAAACATATTAAGTAATGTCGGCCAGGTTCCAGCCCAGGCCGCAGCTAAGGTCCTTTTCACGAACTACTTTCCAGTGTCTGGAGTCAAACCACCGAACTCTCAATCCAACTACAGACGCTCTTTCTGGGCATATCATGCGCAGTTCTACTTCGGTCTGCGAGGCAATCTCCGATGTTTCTTTATTGAGCCACTGCTGATGGCACACATCTGATGCCAAAGAGTTTAGCGAGTGCTACTTAAGCTGGCGTTAGAAGCGATGTTTGCGCAAGTTTTAGTCGAAGCCGTCAGGTGCAATAAAGTTCGAAGAAGGCTATCGTGACGCATGAGCTTACCTTTACTTCACCTCACTCTATTACTTGGGGCCTTTATTTCTCGATGCACTGCGTTACTCGATACCGTTTGGTAACCCAATAAACCAGACGTGACGCAGCCCTGACCAGATGAACCTTAAAGAGTAGGAACCTAATCTAACTTGATGAGGCGAACGTGGAATCTCGGGACAGATTCAGAAAGACGACGGCTCTACTCCCGAAAGTAAGTTGAGATTGTTTATTAAAGGGGAAAAAAAGGGGGGGGGGGGCGAGGAAAGGATGCCAACAGCGCCGTAACTGCCTAGCTCAAGGCTGTCACCTGGACGTCGCCAACAAGCTCCCAAAACGAAACGAACTAAAAAGGTGTTTCGAATCTCTGAAGAACGTTTTTCCAGGATTGAAGGCCTAAGGAAAACACTCAACGTTTCCGCGATCCGTTAGCCCTCGAATGTAATTTTGCAGGAGTTCACTGAGTTTCAAAACAAACTCCTGCGAGGCTTAGAAACGCTATTCAATTTTGTGCTTCGCGGACATGTAGCTCCCATTTCCTTCCCTGCGAGACTTTGAACTGAAAGCAACTCTCTATGCGTTACGTTTACAGTGGATGTAGAAGTTACCTATAGTGTTTTATTTTTACCAAGCTTCAATACGACACCGATGACAGCAAGAGTGTAAACTCTGGTAACCGGACGTGACGCAAACACTACAGATTTTTTCACTGCCTCCCGCGAAACTGAGACAACTACTTCACACCTGCAAATACTTTGTGCGTGTTCACTGTCGCTGTCCTATTTAAGTAAGCTCACGCGGGCACAGGGGACGGAATTAATCTATTTACGGTTCACGTCACGAACAATGGGCCCCGAAGGAAATATCCATGATGTACGCTGTCAATGTTCACTTCGAGCTCTCGGTAAACGTTCAGACAAATCGCTCACGCTGATATTACTGCCGCAAACGGGTGTCTCAGCTTACACATTCATTGTCGCCATCATCAGCAGCACCAGCTAGGCGTAGCGCAATACAAGTCAAACTCGTCTCCCAATAACCTGAACTTAACCTCTCCTACGCTAGCCGCGGCCACAGTGTCCTAAAGATTCAGACCCCCCGCCCCCTCCCCTTCGCACACAGATCCTTTAACATCATCTCCTCAACAGGACCTACTGCCACCCCAAACTACGTGTTCCTCATATCAAAATATGTTTGCTGTTCTCTGAATTACAAGCACATTTATTTGCCTTGATTTTAGGCAACGCATTTAGAGAGAAATAAATAAATCGCGATCATTGGGAATTGCCGTTTAGTAATGTAGTTTACTAAGCGCCAGTGTTTGCGTCCGTCTTTATTGTCCATGTCAGTATACTTAACTGAGCTACAAAACGACAGACTAAGATGTAATACAAACAAAAGGTGAGCAATTGTTTCTTCCATTCTCTCACTTAATTGCCATCGTCCCTGTGCGCAATTAGGTATATCAAAGGAATCGTCATCTTCGCACCGACATTGAAAACCCGACGCATCCCTAAATGCTTTGTGGCCAGCAGGCTACTCCGCTTATTCTCACATACCCGGCTGGCCTACCTTTTATTTCTAACATCGCTTACATTCCTTCCTCGGCCACCTGTTGTAACTGCATGCGGCGAGATGGGCAGAGGGTGTGCACTATGCCGTTGTTCCTTTTAAGCTAGGCACTCTCTAGGCATCTCTTCTCTTTAGAGACAACGATACACACAACAGGTCACCTAAGCAATGGACTGCAAGAAAAGCCTTGCGAAACACGCAGCAAAAACCCTCCGGCGGCGCGCGCGTGCGAGCTTCCTCCTGTCTTTCCGCGTGCGCCGAGTCATGGATCACTCCTTCGCGCGCGGCTCAAATTGCGCGGCGCTGAGATGTTGCAGAAGCGGTCCTCTACTATTTGGTGCTCGCTTTAATCGATTTCGGCCCCCCGGAGAGACGGCCCGTTTGACTGATATGGAGTGGGCGAGGCCTCTTCGCGGACCGTTTTGCGGAAAATGACTGCCTCGCCGGCCTCTCTCTACCAATGCTGCTGCCTCATTCCGTTCTTGTTACTCACCTCTCTGTTCCCATTCTTCTTCTTCTTTTATCTCTCCTCTTCATTTTTTCACCGTTCCTTTCCCCCCGGCGGATTTCTGACAGCAACATCTGCGTTATCGCTCACTTCAGCCTCCCCGGGGTGGCGTTGAGATAGGGCCCGCGAGTGCGCACACCCCTTGAAACGAAGAGCGCGCTCCCAGCTCTCTATTTCTCCATTTTTTTTACTCCAAGAACGTCCGAGGAGAAGCGCCCAGCGTATTTCCTGCCCACTTCTCGCTTCCGGACTTGGCCGCAACTTAAGACGAGCTGGCTTCCGTGGAAACAGCATTGTTGGATTGCCTGCTTTAGTGGCGGTGACTTTAAGCCATATTACGCACCTTATAGCCCGGTTTCGTCATTTTTTACATGGCGTGTTCAGAGAAAAAACGCAAACAAAAATAAACTGAGGAGTTGTGTCCGCTGCGCCATGTTTGATGCCTCATAGAGGAAGATTGTTATAGGAAGGGAAGCAGCGGAAAGTGCCCCACCACGAGTGGACCGCTGCAAAGTCTTCCGTAAGAGAAAAATTGCAACGGGAAAAGGGGGTGAAAGGAAAGAAAAAAGGAATAATGTAGAAACAGAAACGACGTCTAGTCTATTAGCTCAGGTGGAGTAGACACAGCGTACACTGGGATCCTGTCTGTGATGCCACAACACACCGAAGACCTAGAGACAGAAGACAGCCCTGCGAGCCGGGGACTCACAGAAACCAGCGAGTGCCTTTAAATGGGGAAATAGGGAAGAGAGGGGATGGAAGGCAGTTTCTTCCGGAGCGATATTTTTTAAGCAATTTTTTTTAAATAGATGACTCATTTGCGACCACCCCTTGTACTCCCAACCGACCCCTCCGAGACGTGCTCATTAACCCGCTCCTGCTGGAAGAAGGGGTGAGGCACATGTTGAGGGAGATGTTTTTAAACAAGGAACAATAATTTTGAATGAATTATAGGTAAATTGAATCCAACACTAATTCCACTAATTTATGAGAAACCGACTTATCAAGTTCTGACTGCTCACACAGTGCTGCAGCTTGAATAAGCTATTTGTATTGGACCTTTCTTCGGCAACGTGTCACGTTGGTGCGGCCGCGGTCTTTGCTTAAAGTTGCCAGATTGCGCAATGCGTGAAGTGCCGAAGTCCTAGCAAGGCATAAGGGGAAATGCCGCTCGGTGCCGATACCATGCTTTTTGAGAACCCTGCCCACTTGAGCCGAAGCGCAATTACTTACACCCATATCAGAAAACCTGTTTCTATCCCTCAATCAGGGAGCATTTCCAGGCCTTTCATGAACCGCACGTACACGCCGTTGGCATGCGGTGGAGTTGCAGCAAGAACCTGGTGGGCGGTGGCATACCTCGCGTCGCACAGAACCCGGCACAGAAACAGATGTTCTGCACTTAGGAGGAAGACTTAGTACGTGCGTGCGTGTGATTGCAAAGCAGAATCCGCTACACGTACCCTAATTGTCTACAGGTACTGCTGACTCCCACACCCCTCTGTGCGCAGGAAGGAGGGAGTGGGCAAGTAGGGATGTAGGGGATATATAAAGAGGCAGATTGCGTACAGATGAGGGGGTTATTTCCCCGTGGTGATTCCACCCCGTGGAGTCGTCTATACGGGATACTGCTAAGCCCCGCACGACCTAAGGCGTGGGCGGGCCCAGCCCACATTCGCTGACTATCCGTGGTGCCGCAACACCCCAAACGCCTGCAGGCAGCAGGCGCTCGTGCGGGGGAAGCTTTACCCCCAAGCCTCACTCCGCTTTCCTTAATTGCAATCAAGGAAAACGTGGAAAATGCTATTTTGGGACACCATTGCCTCATTTTGGGTGAAACTTGTTGCATCTGCTAAGAACCCAAGGCTGTTCTAGAATGTAACGATATATAATAACTAAGCGTGGCCTGATTTAGGTGCGTGCCTTTTTACTTCGCATTAATGCATATTTTGTCTTGCGGTGCATGTCTCATGATAGTATATATTATTTGTCATATGGTGAGGTACGTGTACTGCTTTGCACAATAATATATCTTTGGCCAATGCTCCTGAAAACTGTCACAGCTTCTGTGCGTTGTGTTGTATGCAAACCTTTTGAGTGAGGAAACTTTATGCGTGCAGAAGGACTGGACAGGACGTTGTCGTGCTGTTTCGTTGCCATTCTGTTTATTTTTTAACCATGTGGCTGCATTACATAACCAGATAGGAAGTAATCATTATCTAGAAGGGTGCCAACATGCCCTTAGAGATCTAAATAAAGATCATCAGAGACTTTGGGGCAATAGAAGCTCAGTTTGGATGTAATTTTTCACAATGCACTGGTTGGAGAATGTGTCAGAATCGAAATAATTTAGAGCTTGATCTTAAAACTTATAAGCTTGGTAACAAAAAGAAGCATAAAATAGCGTGAGGTAGTCTTCCACAGTTTAAACAACAAAACAAATATGCGATGTTACTGTGCACTTGCATATCATAGAACCGACAGGAAAACTTACGCTGGACACCTGTGTTTGGCATGTGTCACAAAAAAAGGAAAACAAATAATCTATTTTATCAAGTGAGCTTTATGTCCTTTAAACAGACTTTAGTTACAAAGCTACAGAGTTTCCTATATTCCATTGTAGCGACATTCTGCAATTTTCGGTAGTTTTTAATGAACAAATGAGAGCCTAGCTAAAATAAAATTCTACTTCCGACAGTCACTATATCTCAATTGACTATTTCAAATGCACCATATATTTCATTTGCGTCCGTGCAGAAGCTGTATAGTGAAATTACTTGGCCGTTAGATTGTATCCAGAAAGTAGATCTGGAAGGTAAATCTGGAGATCCATATTTTATAAATTGCGTTGCGGCCGAAAATAAAGACGGCACCAGCGCAAGCGTCATGTGCCTTTTCTATTCTCTTGTCTCTGTTAAGCGATGTTTAAACAAGAAGAATGCTCACCAACCTAATAATAATAATAATAATAAATGGTTTTTGTGGAAAGGAAATGGCACAGTATCTGTCTCATATATCGTTGGACACCTGAACCGCGCCGTAAGGGAAGGAATAAGGAAGGAAGTGAAAGAAGAAAGGAAGAGAGAGGTGCTGTAGTGGAGGGCTCCGGAATAATTTCGACCACCTGGGGATCTTTAACGTGCACTGACATCGCACAGCACACGGGCGCCTTAGCGTTTTTCCTCCATAAAAACGCAGCCGCCACGGTCGGGTTCGAACCCGGGAACTCCGGTCATCAACCTACCCACCATTCCACATTTTTGAGCGTTAGGCGTCCGATAGGTTCACCCGCTTTTCCGACTTTAAGAGAAAAGGGCTTGCTAAATTTTGGACAGACTGGCAGGAATCGCCATTATTGTGGACATTGCGACATGATATTTTCTGTAGGGCGAATTGCAGGATGCCACTGTCAGAGTCACTGGAGTGGTGTGATTATACGCATGGTTTCGATACTGTCGCAAAATATGCCGTTGAAGATTCTTATTATTATATTAATTAGTAAAACTCAGCACACCTAATATGCAGACGCAGTAGCTATTGCTTCTACCTGGGTTCATTATCATCATAATGATGATAATGAGCCCAGGTAGAACCCAGGTATCATCATAATGATGATAATGACAATTCTAGAACCCAAAACCCCAACTTTGTGATACTTGCTTCCGCCAGGCTTTATTTTGGCACTAGTAGCAAAGTCTGAGTTCCTCGCTATGCTTTTGTAGACTGCTCATGTGCTCGTTTCACAATCTAAAAACTGGAAAAACAGGAATTTGTAAAGAAAGCGCAGCTATAAAATTTGCACTCGAGTTAGGAAAATATTTGGCTCACCTTCACCTTTGCCGAAACTTCCTATACAAATTTCGTATGTTTCCAATCGTCCGAACTATGGGACAGCGTGTCATCTGTTTTATCCCGTCGTGCGATTAAAATATATTAAATAATCTTGAAAAGCAGATGATACCTGATTTTGATTACGCTGGATACGCAGTATTCAATATGAAAACGAGGTCGCAAATTATGGCCTTTCCTCATTGCAGGGCCGCCGCGGTGGCTCAGAACTGGTTATGGCGCTCGGCTGCTGACCCGTAAGATGCGGGTTCGATCCCGGCTGCGGCGGTCGAATTTCGATGGAAGCGAAATTCTAGAGGCCCACGTACTGTGCGATGTCAGTGCACTTTAAGGAACCCCAGTGGTCGAAATTTCCGGAGCCCTTCACTACGGCGTCTCTCATAGCCTCAGTCGCTTTGGAACGTTAAACCACCATAGACCATAAACCGAACCTCATTGTTGGGCAGTTCCTCCTTTCATTTATTTCGAATCGCCTTTTGTTCACCTCTCCTTCCCCATTATTTTTCTTTTTTGTGTGTGTTCTTTCTTTCACTCTTACTCTCTTTTTACTCAGTTCCTTGCCTCCTTTTCACTTGTAATTTTCTTTTCTCATCTCTTACTTTCTTATTCCCCTTCCGTTCGTTTCAGCCTCCGCGGTGGCTCAGTGGTTATGGTGTTCGGCTGCTGAACCGAAAGATGCGGGTTTGATCTCGGCTGAGGCGGTCGAATTTCGATGAAGGCGAAATTCTAGAAGCCCGTGTACTGTGCGTTGTCAGTGCACGTTAAAGAACCCCAGATGGTCGAAATTTCCGCAGCCCTCCAATACGGCGTTCCTCATAGCCTAAGTTGCTTTGGTACGTTAAACCCCTTAAAACGAAACCTTTCTTTCGTTTCGCCACCTCTTCTCCACAAAACAAACGGGGACATCCGAACGGTGCGGTTCTTACACTTCCAATGCCTGTCGTGGTCAGGATTAGGTACGATGGCCGATATCGCACCAAGATATATAATTTCTGATCCGCTGCTTTTCGTGTGCGCAGAAGCTAATTTCTGAAGCGCTTTTCTGCGCGCGGAATACCGGCTCTGTTTGAAAACTAGCCGCCAGGCAAATTTTACAAAATATACTTCCATCGCAACGCTTAAAAAGCAGCAATTATAGTGCTCAGGAAATATATACCATGCCAGTCACACTTGACATGTTACTGAAGAACGCTCAAGACAGATACAAGGAGATAATAAATGATATCTTACGGGACCCAGAAGGAGGAAGAAATGATACGTGCTCCAGTGCGGTACAGGTTTTAAGATTACTCTCGAGAGAAAAGAATCGGAGCGCTGCCGTGAACTGCCTCCTGTTTCAAAACGCATTGGACTAAATACTCATCTGAAAACTTTGAGTGTTCGCGTTTATCTATTGAGAAAGCGTTTAGAAATGCGGCTAAAGGAATCATCTTTCAGCGGCACCTTGATTTATCCACAGGAACTGCGGGAAACAGGTGCGATGACCACATCTAGTTGCTGCATACGCAACCTTAATTTCCGCGGGAGTATAATTTTAGAGAATTTCGCGGACTTCCGACTATTCGCGAGAAAAAAAAAATGTGGGCGATTCGGTTAAAACTGGGAGTGAATTTCGCAGCTCTTAAAGCTGACGTAAGCACTCCCCGGTTACTTCAGCATCATTCCAAATGCGAAATAGCACTCGACGGTTTTGAACCCCTGGGCTGAGAAACTTGCTTGCTGGCTGGCAGATTGGCGCTTGCGCGATGTCATTAAAGATTAAAACGACTTGTCTTTCTTCTAGTCTCGCATAATTTATTCCCCATTAAATATTCTGGGACGCCAACTTTAGCCGATTTGGCAAAATATCGATTCCGGGGGGGTGGGGGGGGGGGGGGGGGGGAAGAAAGGAGGTCGTTTACGCTTTATTTTATTTTGCGTGTGTGAAAGAGTCCCTGAGCTGCTAGTTCGCGATGAAACTGTTTCGTACATATTTTAACGGCAACAGCATGACCGGCAAGGAGACAAAGCTTATCAGTGCGGCTTTGTACTAAGGTGCGGAAATATATTGCATAATTAAGGTTCGTTAAAATTTGAGGCAGTGAGGTCAGCGCCGTCTGAAACAAATATCATTACGTCAGGATGTGTGCACAAAAGCGCAAATAGGGGTGTACAGTGAGGGCGGAGAAAAAAAGAAAATGTGCTAATTCAAGGATTTGTACCGGACACAAATCCTCATTTAAATGGAATAAATGGCAAGAGATCTGATGGCCTATATTACGTACGTATCGTTTTACGCTCGAATGTCTTCTCGATCAGGTACAGCTCTACAATTTCCGTAGAGCTATTGTCACGTGATGGCGACAACGTTGTCGACGATGGACGAGCAGACTGAAGTTGTTCTTAAGCGATCTCTTTATTGAGCTGTCTTGTGACCCCAAATAACTGAACAACTCAGCGGCGGCGATACCAACAAATGCTCGCAGTACCGAATCACAGCCGCTATCCGTCACGCTGATCTTAAAGCTGGCTAAGAACATTCGTGGTAAAGCGTCAAAAGCAACTACAACAATCTCGAACAATGTAGAAGCAGTATCGAGTGGCTGCGATCATTCGAGGTAAAACTAGTGGCATCGCAAAGTGATAAAGCCAAGTGCCAGCGGCTTTCGGCGTGAAAAAACTAAAGTAAAAAGCTTCGCGGCAACGTCTCGGGAGCAACGTCATCAGGTCAACGGCAACGTCATCAGGGCACGTGGGTTTTGGGTTCGTTTCTCGTGGGCAGAATGCCGTATTTTCTGATTGACGGGCCGTATAATGTTTTCGCATTAAATGTTTTATCCACACGGGCGAATAATGAGGGAAGGTGGCGAAGGAAAAGGAAGGGCGCCAGGATATTCGGAAAAGGGTGGCGCGGACAGGAAGTCGAATTCCGGGTAGGCTTGATGCCTCTGCGGCACTTCTTTTCGTGAAGATAAATTAAATAAAATATACGAACTGCAGCGGCCAGGGCTTCACATACTCGCTTACGAGAGAGGAAGCCTAATACGTTCTGGATTATCAGAACACGTCTTCTCGTTAGGAGGTGAACGAAGCGTAATTATCGAAGAAACTCATTTCGGCGCGAAGGGGACACGCTCCTAACCAGCAGCTAACCACTTCGAAGAAAAGCACGAAGAAGCGTGCCTGCAAATGAAACAAAATAGCGAAAACTCCATAAATAAGACACAGAAAAAGGGAAGCAGAGAGGAGTAAATTGCGGCAAAAATTCAAGTCGAGCCCAAGCCATATTGCGGCGAGCATGCGCACCGCCACAGAGAAGACGCCAGGATGCGGAGCTGGGATGAAAACTGCAAAAGGCAAGAGAAAAAACACTCCAGCCAGAGAGCGGCGCCGCTCCTAAAGAAAAAAAAACTGAAGCGGTTGTGGCCAAACATGCGCAACACGTGACTCCAACGTCACCGCTGTCATCTAGTGACCGGAACAAAGCGACGTCCGAAAAATGAGTCCCGCCGGAAAGATGTGGTTTCGTATTTAGCTTCGTGGTCTTCGGGCATAAAGAGCGGATTCAGCCGTAACAGTTCAACTCTTCTCAAGGCAAACATGGAAGAAATTTACTTATTTATTTATTTACTTGTTTGTTTGTTTGTTTGTTTGTTTGTTTGTTTGCTTGTTTGTTTGTTTGTACATACTGCAGCCCTTTTTTTCTGGGCTATGGCAGGAGTGGATTACAGGTATAAGACGCCAGCCACCTACAAGGCAACACAAAAAAACATAAACAAGTAAATACCGCTCGCACGCAACACCAAAACACGCACGCAGACGTTCAAACCGTACACTGACTAGCTTCAATGATATCAAAAAACTTATTCACTGGAAGTGCGCGGGTACTGCCAGAAAGCGAGTTCCAATCAGCTATTGTTCTAGGGAAAAAACTATTGAAATAAGTTAGTCCGCGCGTAGGAAGGTGCAATGTTTAGCGGGTGGAAGCTTCTTGATGAGGTTGGTTGGGCGAACGTTAAGGCTGGTTCACATGCAAGCGACTGAGCGATTGAGCGGCACATCGAGGCGAGAATTTCCAACTTGTTGGAATCTCGCCGGTTTGGCCGCTCGAGCCGCCGCGACAACTGAAAACATGTTTTCGCGCCGCGGCGGCAGGATTAGCTAGTGTTTTCGTTTGCATGTGAAAAAGGCTTTAGGTAAGTCTTCTGCGAGACGCGGTAATGAGAATTAATTGTGCAAATGCTGTGAAAGTTTCCTTACCATCCCAGCGTCGAATTTTTACTTGCGTTGAAATTATTGGAGTGAAAAACACAGTATTATAATATTTAATCTGCGCACTGTGGATAGCATCGCGGCAGCTGATACCAGTTCCGAAGCAGCATCCACTTTTATGGCCCAACTACAGCCCGACACAAGCCGTGTCAGTTTGGAAACTTCATTTTCCCGGCATTCTCGCGCTGAATGAGGTGCTCGCCCAGACAGTGGCACCACTTTTCGGTCCAGGTAATTTTGAGGAACTCTACGACTCTGTGATTACAGTGGACAGAAAGAGACTTTGTAGTGCGTGGCCAAGATTACGCATTGGGTGGCCCGACCCTGCCACTGGCAGACGAAGTGGTAATGCTGCAGTCGCTCGCTTTTGAACGCTTTTCAATGGCGCAGCTGAGTTCGTGTGTAAACATAATTGACAACTTGCGCTGCGCCACGTGCCTTGTGCATAAAACAGCGAATTATTTCTTTTCGGTTGGGCAGCTAGTACTCCGACTGAAAAAACATTCAAACGTCGTGGTGAACCACCCGTTGGTTGCTGGTGACGCTGCGATTGGAGACTTTTGAAAGCTTATGTATTGTTCAGCCCATTGCAGCCTTATATTTTACAGAGGCCACAGCTATTGCCAGTGGTCATCATGTATCATATTATTTCAGATTGTACTTTTAAGTTTTGGAAAGCCTTAATGACGCCTATAAACAGGTCATCGTCCTCTAACAATGTGGGGAATATTTTGAAACGTCAAGTTTTGACTCCTGCACCAGTTTTCGGACCGAAATGGAAAGCTATGACGGATAACCAAAAAGTTTTAAAGCACAGAAAATGTGAAAGGGTAATATTACACATGAAAGTGACGTCGCATGTTCTTTCTTTCTTGCCTTCCTTCCTTCTTTATTTCCTTCTTTCTTTCTTTCTTGCCTTCCTTCCTTCTTTCTTTCCTTCTTTCTTCCTTTCTTGCCTTCCTTCCTTCTTTCTTTCCTTCTTTCTTCCTTTCTTTCCTTCTTTCGTCCTTTCTTTCCTTGTTCCTTTCTCCCTTTCTTTCCTTGTTTCTTTCTTCATTTCTTTCCTTGTCTCTTTCCTTCTTTCTTTTCTTGTTTCTTTCCTTCTTTCTTCCTTTCTTTCCTTCTTTCGTCCTTTCTTTCCTTCTTTCTTCCTTTTTTCCTTCTTTCTTCCTTTCTTTCCTTGTTTCTTTCTTCATTTCTTTCCTTGTCTCTTTCCTTGTTTCTTTCTTCCTTTCTTTCTTTCCTTCTTTCTTCCTTTCTTTCCTTCTTTCGTCCTTTCTTTCCTTGTTTCGTTCTTTCTTCCTTTCTTTCTTTCTTTCTTTCTTCCTTTCTTTCCTTCTTTCTTTCTTTCCTTGTTTCTTTCTTCATTTCTTTCCTTGTCTCTTTCCTTCTTTCTTTCCTTGTTTCTTTCTTCATTTCTTTCCTTGTCTCTTTCCTTCTTTCTTTCCTTGTTTCTTTCCTTTCTTCCTTTCTTTCCTTCTTTCTTCCTTTATTTCTTTCTGTCCTTCTTTCTTCCTTTATTTCTTGCTTTATTTCTTTCTTTCCTTCTTTTTTCCTTTATTTCTTTCTTTCCTTCTTTCTTCCTTTATTTCCTTCCTTCCTTCCTTCCTTCCTTCCTTCCTTCCTTCCTTCCTTCCTTCCTTCCTTCCTTCCTTCCTTCCTTCCTTCCTTTCTTTTTTTCGATGTTCGGTTATTACGTTTTCCTCTGACGTTCAAACACTCGAAATCGTTTAACTCCCTTTTCATGAACTAAACTTTACAGCATGCATTTATGCAACGCTGGGGAATGGCCCGCTTCCGAACGGACAAGCACGCGGCATAACGCAGTCTGCCTTCGATTTACCTCCCTTGGGCTGCCAATTAGAGATTTCGGGCACAGATTTGCGCAGGCCGAAGATAAGCTTAGTCAGCTAACGGCAGGACCACGCCTCGTAGACCGCGACCGAACTTGGAACGATGAAAGTCTTATTAGGCGCCAAAAATTACGCCAGGGAGATGGAGAAGAAAAAAAAACAATCTCAAAGCGTGAAACGAAAAAAAAAAAGGCGCGGAAGGTGTGCTTTTAATCTCGTTCAGTCGCGAGCTTTCCAGTTCCGCATTTTGTCTTCCAGGAAAACCGCCACATCTCTTCTCGTTGAGAGTGGGACACGCGACCGTCATTCTGGATTTGTCGTGACCCGGTATTATTAATCATGCAGGCCTGCAGTGAGCGCGAACAAATACAAAAATTTTCACTGTATGCATGGTGCTCGGAAAGAACTCACCCAAAAAGAGAGGGGTGCATGGATGGAAGAAAGGCAAAATAATGCTCTACATGTTTTTCGATGTTAACCTAGGTGTTGTCTGCGGAAAATTTTGGTGAAGCTTCCTTGATTAATAGCAAAGCATACTGCCTGCGGAAAGTGCACTGCGTCTGGCGGCGTTTCGCCAGAAATAAAAACTCAAGAAGATCTGAGAACAACCTTTCCCGTCTCGGGCAATTCTCCGGAAAACTTTTGCTACGCCACTTGCAAAACGTGGCGCTGTTTTAGAGGACAATTTCATCACATTTACATTATTAATAAAATCCGCTAGCTGGGGTTTCCGTGACTATGCCGACTTTCGTTAGACAGCATAAGGCGTTTACGTTACCAAGAAATATGGGGTAAAAGGGAATATTTTTTCTCCTCATTGATTTCCTTATTGGCATGGGTTTGGTTCGTTTAATTTTTATCGTCCAGCTTTCCTTTTTGTCTTCTTTGTGAATAAAAGCGCACTAACTGTGGCGATGTAAGAGTTAGCCCAAATTCCGGGCGCGTAATCAATCGTTTCTTTACTTTATATTCAACATAAAATCTCACCTGATTCCAACGCAGTCCACCTCTGGAAAAGGCTGTTGGTGGCGACACCTATCTTTCATTATTCTCCATTTTCTAGCTTATATAAACTCCGTTTTTAGTGGAAGAAGCCTTATTGCCTTAATGAAGAGGTAATTCATCGATCTATGCCAATTTCAAATTGTCCCCCATGTGCCTTCAAGCACTGTGTATTTCACAGCTTTGTAGTATTTTGTGCTTTTTAGCGCATGTATAAGCCACTCGTGAGGGTGATGCCTGCTTTGTCTCCCACGTGCCTCATATACTGGACAAATGTTCTGTTTTTATTTTATTTTATGTTGTACGTTACGCACTAAAGCTGCTGTGAGAGTACGACTATGAAAAGAAAATGGATTACAGTTTCTTGCGAAATGGAAATCTATTCCTGACGGCTTTTCGCTGAATTGGGAACCCTTTTTAGTGCCTAATAACTCTTAGATTCTCTCTTCTCTTTCGCGCAGCCAAAGCCTGAGGCAACGAAAGGCGTACGCTTATAATTGTTCGCATTGAGTTGAAGAACAGTCGTGTGCCTATGGCGACGATACCGCTCGCTGGTTATCGACGTAAGGCACCAGGCGCAGCCGACAATTTTATTTCGTAGCCTCGGGCAAGCCGAAGCGCGCAGGCGAATATTTACTTTTACTCTATTAGTTTAGAAAGCAGAACAAACGCTTGTTTTAAACAAATGGCAAAGCAAAGCCTCAACTCAACTAATGTTCTGTAAAGATTAAGCGACAGAAGGAGACGAGAGGAAAGTAATCAATGACACACAAGCTCGCACACGCCTTGTCAAAGATAGGGGTTTTCCTTTCCTCCATTCTGTTCTAGTCCATCGTTCTTTGACACATGCCATCTACACTCAAGCTGTCACATTACCCGCGACATGCTTGCAGGCGGTATCAACGAAGTGTCGGCCGTACTCTCTCAAATCTCCTGCTAGTTCTCGCAGAGACTGTGCCCGAAACGGTCAGTAGTTGGTTGTCAAGGTACTTAGGGGAAGAAACTAAAGAGGACGCTTAAGCTCCGCCTTAAGGGCATCTCGCGTTAGCGTAATGGGTTAATTCCCATATATGCAGAAAGTCGTTCTCCACTTTACATTCATAGACCACTGGGAGTCCTCATCCTGGCGCAGTGGTTCAGCGGTTGAGCGATGCGCCTCTGCCCTGCGATGGCAGGTGCTGCCATCGGTGGGCCTTACTCTACAAAGGTTGCCCTTCCCGAGCAGCCAATCATTAATTTAACTGCCACGTGCCACGGCGGGCAGTTTGCATGCATACGGTGGGCAGGTTGTGGTGATGCTGCAAGGTCGCTTGACCTAGGTGGCCCACCTGCCTTCTAGGTTGCTTCTCTGGGGATTTTTCGCGCACGGTAAACGACGCCAAAGTCCACGCCGGATTTTCTGCGACGCGGGCTCTTTGACGCTATCGCGTTAAAGAAACAGTTCACCGCTGGCGGAAGCTGGAATCGAACCTTCGGCCTCTCTGTTCCGTACTATACATGACGGCAAATCAACTGAACCATGAAATTTTATTCTTTAAGTGCAGTATTTATTACAGTGCAATAATGTCCTATCTACTGAACTATTAACAAAGCCAATAAAAAGCGGTACCAAAAAATGTCGAAACAGAACACGTCGAGGCAACAGAGCACTAAAATTAAGAAAGGCTGAGCGTTCCGCCGTCGTACAATATGAGGAGTAACTTTTTTTGGCTTCTTCGAGGTCCGCTGTAGGACATCCCGAAAGAGTATTACGTTTTTGCAATTGATGAACCAACTTGCTGAATTGTATCTGGAACGTCAGAGAGACGGCAATTTACGCACAATACAAATGCCCTTTTTGTGAAGCCATATGTGCTCACGGATAATCGCGCAGTGTGCAGCACGCCGAAGAAAGATTTGATGAACGTTAAAAGTGACATTTTTCGCACCTGTACAAGTATATTATGCTCCGGCAGAGCATTGAAATCAGCTATTTGTAATAGCATTTTTGCGAAACTCAAAATAAAAATTATGTTGAAAATCAGACTGCTGGAAAGCATACAGCAAAACACAGCTCCTGCATTGACACCTGTAAAAAAGGAAGGTTCCAAAAGTTAGAAGAAATAGTCAGAGTGGGTAAGCACATAACTAAATTGGCCTGCAATACCGGATGGAAAGTGTCTCGGAAAAACAAAGCCGGAAACAATCTACCGCATGTGGAGATCTACTAAACACAGCCTGCCAGCGCTGACAGGTCAGAAAATATATATAATCGCGTTTTGTTGGCTCAGAGGATGAACCCCATAAAAAACGCGCAAATAATATGCGAAAGCTGCGAATATAAAGCATGGTGCGACGAACAGTCTACTAATCCTAACAAATTTTTATTGCTAGAAAAATGTTTCAGGTGGTAGCCATGCCGAATATTTACAGAACGAGTGGGACAAAGGTCTGAGCAGACGTTAGAGAGCCTATAAGCGCTCTTTCCAATAGTTTGCACTGCTATGCTAACATCAGCATATTCAGCTGGTGCAGACCCTCATAGTCCGAACCACAGACCGCAATCCTTTGAGGTGCTCGCGTGGTCACCAGAAACAAGGCCAAACTACTCATTCAAGCGAACAACTTATTCACGCTGAATTTGCGCAGAACGACGCTAGAGCATCTGCATGACCTAACACATTAAAGTTGTTAATCAGGATGCGAAGGTTTCGGATGGCACTACTCTGCAGAATTACGCCCAGCGGTTCTAAGTAAAGTCAAATATTTATTTCTGCATTTCTTGCAAAGCATTACAGGGTATGAGGACAAAAAGCTTGTGAAAAAACAGCTTACCAGGGTCCCCGTTCCCTTAAAAATGTTTTGCATGCAATTCACCAAAAATAATGTCTCACACACTGAAATACTGAAATAATTTGGCGTAAGTCTCTCATGCAAAACAATGAGAAACACATTATTAACTTCCAGAGCGATGAAGTAGTTATGACATTACACAGTAATCTGTTGCGCACACATTTATTTAGAATTAATCAGATACGTTATAAGTTTGGCTGGTTTCATATTCTCTACATCTGCGCCCTGTGAGGTCCATTCATTTAGACGACGTCTAATGCAATATTCAGTTATGGTCTATCCATCACCTGTCTTAAAATATGGAACTGACCAAGTGTTTTGGCTGCGAAGAGAGTACTGCGCTTCAGGAGGTCGTTTTAAATAATTAAATAGTTAATTGTTTAATTAAACAAGATAAAAACGTTATGTTAATGAACTTCAGTCATGACTTCTAATTGGTTATCAGCCCGGTAGCTGTATAATTTAGCAACGGGTAAAAACTGGTATATCTGAAAAGGAAGCATTGAAAGCTCATTCCAAGAAACGCCCGCAACCTTACGGATATCTCTTTAAGAAAAGTATTCAGTTGATATTTACCCTTGATGCTGTACTCTGAACAAATGAAAATTAATCTATTTTTGGGGAAAAAAAGGCAGTTATACTTTTGAAGTTCTGTGAGTAAGACATGCCGGCATTTCCATAGTACCACCACTACTTTCACTATATTAGCAACAACATGCATCACATGCGAGTTCTATAGAAAATGTTCTTTAAATTGACACCTAGCATCTCAGTGTCTAGTACACGTGTAATATTGTCTGCACCAATGCAGAGGTTAATGCTACAACTTATATGTTTTTGAGCCGCAGTAAGAAGTATTGCTTTTGCGTTTTTAGAGTTATGTAGTGAATTAAAATGTCTCTACTTGTGTCACCTCTCAAGAGTGACGTTGGCTGTAATGTGGAACTCATCAAGGCTGTCAGACTGTACGAAAAGACTACTGTCGTCTGCATATATAATAAAGAAAACAGGATCTGCAAAAGGAAAAGATAGATACAGACTGTGAAAGTTAATCATTAACAATCACACTGTTAGAGCAGTTATTGTAACAAAGCCGTGTCCCTGTGTGGACAACTGAACCAGCATTGACATGCTCTAAATGTAAGAGGAGAAAGATCAACAGCCTTCGCGAGGTCAATTCGAAGCATTACAAGTTGCTCCTGAGAGTTGCCACAAAACTGTAAGGCTGTGCAGGCAATGTGTAGGTTGGTCTGTATAAAACTGCGCCTCAGTCTACATGTCTGGTGCGACCCAATGATAGTAGACATCGCAAACTGTAACCGATTTGACAAAATTTTTGCGAAAATATTATAGTGAAACTAGACAACGTAATAGGCTGACAACCCTCTAAAAGTAATAATAATAATAATTGGTTTTTGGGGAAAGGAAATGGCGCAGTACCTGTCTCATATATCGTTGGACACCTGAACCGCGCCGTAAGGGAAGGGATAAAGGAGGGAGTGAAAGAAGAAAGGAAGAAAGAGGTGCCGTAGTGGAGGGCTCCGGAATAATTTCGACCACCTGGGGATCTTTAACGTGCGCTGACATCGCAAAGCATACGGGCGCCTTAACGTTTTTCCTCCATAAAAACACAGCCGCAGCGGTCGGGTTCGAACCCGGGAACTCCGGATCAGTATACGAGCGCCCTAACCGCTGAGCCATCGCGGCTGGTCCTCTAAAAATCGCAATTTTTCTTTATCGACACTTTTTGGAATCAACACAATGTGACTTTTTGTGAACGACTGCGGCAGATCTCCGATATCTATACCGATCGTGAAAATGAACCTTGAGTCATTGATTTGTGTTCTTGCTGCATGGAACTTCACATTTAGTTATCCTGCTCGTGGATAACCTAAAACGAATCAGGAAGCTGTAAAAAATGCACAAAGCTTCCCACATACACCACTTTCTCTCTGCGATAGTTATTGCAAGTATAAACTATTCCATGCTCAGAAACGAAATCAGGGAACACGTAGAAAAACGCTAAGGCGCCCATGTGCTGTGCGACGTCAGTGCACGTTAAAGATCCCCAGGTGGTCGAAATTATTCCGGAGCCCTCCACTACGGCACCTCTCTCTTCCTTTCTTCTTTCACTCCCTCCTTTATCCCTTCCCTTACGGCGCGGTTCAGGTGTCTAACGATATATGAGACAGATACTGCGCCATTTCCTTTCCCCCCAAAACCAATTATTATTATTAACACGTAGAGAAGCACTTTTCATCTTATCAGGAAGTCTCACCTACGTTATATCTTCCGTGACCTAGATAACGCGAGCAAATCTCATCAACGGCTGGAACCAGTTCAGTCTCAGGAACCTTGAGCCATGAGCCCCTCTCTACCTGCCTGAAGGAGCTAACGCAGCATGTGCAACGCGCTGCATACGCTGAAACACGACGAAAGCGTCGAACACAAGCCTTAAATTGCCACAAGCCCTCTTGGAAACGGGCAACTAACCGTGTACTTTTAGTAGTACTACGCTCAGCACGGCTTGAGGGTACAGTCTAGACTTTCATCAACTCAGCTTTATGTTTGTTTGTTTGTTTTTGCGGCAATCGAAAGCTCATTTGAGCAAATAGACAAATATCTGGCCTTGGCGCTGAGAAGCGTGACATTAACACAAATGCCTATGTTTTATTAAAGCTACAGTTGAGAGCACAGGCGGTTTTTGAAGATGCTTTCAGTAAAAAAATACTGGTGACATCTAGCACAGATGCCAGTAACAGCTCTTGCCAATATTGCAGCGCCGCTGCAAGCATAGTGGCTGCAGTTCTTTTTTTGAAAAGGCTTTAAAGGATGACCAAACAAGGGTAAATAAGAAAAGTCACTGTAATTTATTTGAACAGCAAACAGTGTGCTGCCCAAAGTTAATATAAACAAAAATTAACTGTCTGTATGACGCTGGAGAATAGTCATGAAATGCAGTATATTGACTCCAGACGTCTACCATGTTAGCCGCAACGAGAGAACACTACCTCGCGCTACCATCTACTCAGACCAGACTTTGCCAATTAAAAAGAAAATGGCTGACGGTTTAGCACTGCTAAGCACGAAATATTGCGCGAAAGCGCAGTTTTTCGCAGGTGGACACCACGGCCACTTCCATGAAAGCGCGATAGAGGTGTCCACTGACCCAGGGAGCCAGTTATGTTAATTCTGTTGCAAAAACATTCTTTTTTAGGTTGCACACGTCAACGCTGCCTGTGAAGGTATGGCTTCATGCTAAGGAGATGCTTGCCCCATGGACGGTGAATTGCCGCCTGTGCAATACGCCAAAGACAATTGACCGTTGTTTTATTCTGTGCATTGATGCTGTGTTCTTCTATTTATATTTATTTTATTTATTTATTTATTTATTTATACACAGTACCTACAGCGCCCTCATTGGGGCATTATTGTAGGGGGGAACATCATAAATAAGAACAAACATCTAGTACATAATAAATTAGGCAAATGATGCGGTCTACACAGAAAATACAATAAACCCATGCACACGGAAGCAAAAACAAACAAACAAACAAACAAACAAAATAAAAACCATTGTAGAAAGGCAAACATACCCTAAACACACACATACACATACAAAAAAAAGATATATTCTGAGATATATTACAACGAACAATTAAGGAGATTGACATCACAACCTACAGTATTCGTCTTTTGCCTGTGTAAAAAAACAGTGTTGTGCCATATGATCTCGTTATGTGGCTGAAACTATTTAATCTCCGGAAAAGCCGCATGTTGGACCGCCACGCCGAATCGCCGCGGTCGTCGATATCTTTATTTCGTGAACAATGCGCCTTGGTGCGGGCAGTATATGCTGCCCTGCAAGAGCCGCCTGTAGCTGGCTCCCCTATCTGGATGCATGTGGGCGCCTCCCAGACTTTTGATGGTTTTGAAGGAGGGTTCACGCAGGGGTGAGGTGGCCTGGTGTTTTGTGGCGTAAGCGTGCTTAGACTTTTCTTTTCGGCACTATTTCCATGCAATAAAGAAAAAACACCGCAGCGATAGCGTAGTGCTCTCGCGCAGTGGCCAGCGAAGCTGATCTGTTCTCGCCGCCGCGGGTTCGAATCACAGTCACGGATATTTATCTTATCTATTTTTTATTTATTTATTTTACTGAACACAAACCCACAGACATCGCAAACTCGCAAACATCGCTAGACCTTTTGCGGGGTTTACTGATCGGAACAGTGCTTTAGCACTAATACATCTGGGCTCGTGTTTGGCACCATGGGGCAAGATCTAACAGTCTTTCTATACTATGCCAATCTTTCTATATACTCGTCTCCGATAGCAGGCTTAAGGCGATAACGGCAAATATCGTGATTTTTAATTAACTTCGCTAATGGCGCAGACTCTAAAGAGACTCACTGATGCTTATTACGAGTAGGAAGTGTCTTGACGGCGCCTCAAAGCTGACTGGCATGCAAGCGAGGTCTGACGTAGAGGTCTGCGTAGGCCTCTTCCGGCGGAAGTTGTTTCCATCACGATGCGCTCCACGTGAATGCACTTCCTGGAAGGCCTACTTCCGGAACACGCGCGCTCGTGTCTTCTTACCCGGGACACGCGGCTTAAAATTCAAAATGCGAGCCTTGCGGAGGAAGTACTTTTCGGGGTCACAGCTTCAATAGCAGTTTTCCTGTGGTTGGAAAGGTTACCACGAATAGCGCGAACAGGATAGGGCGTCATGAAGGAGAACGCGGCTTACACACGGGTAATATAACCAAGTTTTTGTTCACTGAACGGCCTGGAATAAATACCTCTGGCTCCGAAAAACCAGGAAAAAACGACGAATCCCAAACATGAGTAGTGGCTGGTCGGTCTAGTTGGTAATTCATGGCAGCTAAAAAACACAGCGCAGCTATAAGACAGGTACGAACAAAAGACGAACACCACAGCGCTGTGGTTTCCTGCTTTTCTTCGTCCCTGTCGTAACGCTGCGCTGTTTTTTAGCTGTCACTAACACGAACCCGCCAAAAAAAAATTAAAAATGCTTATAGTCGCAAAAATGGTGTCCCAATCCAGGGGCTAAAAGTTAAACATTCTTTGCAGGTCTTGCCAAAGAAGGAACGCAAGTGCACGCAGTCTTTAACCGAATGATTTCAGTAGATTCGGTTAATTCCCGCGTAAGTTTATTGCTACTATGGAGTTAATTCTGTGGTAATTTGCACCAACTAACCTGAGAAAACGTCCTCGTAAGTTATTGCTATTCTTTCTTACAAGTTTATTTCCCGTGAAATGTGGCATTCCTGCACTGTAGGCCATGGTGCTTCAACCGTGTGCGCTGTTCCGCGTGCTGCTGCTTAGCGTGTGCACGCTCTGTTCATCATAATGTCGTACCAGCCTATCCAAGCCTCTGACATAGGCTGAAAAGGTGCCGAACAACATGAGACAAGCTCTTTTGACCTTTGACATGCATCGGCAAGGCAACAACGTATCATGCTGCGCGGTCTTTCTGAGTGCCTAAATCCTGTAATTTGTGAACATCAAATGTTTATGAACTGTATGAACTTAAGTCTGGGAAAACGCAACATATAGACACGTAAATACCAGACGCTTCAGGGAAAACTTTCAAAAATCTTCAAAAATAGGCTTTTTTGGGTAAAATTATCGCTTTTGCGGCATATATTACCTGTGTCGGCAAACATCAGAAAACTCATGAATCGTCTTAAGTAGTAAGCCGGTGAACTAATTTTTAATAATTAACTTTTAATTAGGAGACGTTTGTAGCTGGTCATTAGGAATAGCCATATCAGTTTTTATAATTTCGAAAACACGATTATCCTCGGTGCTATGGCTTAAAAAACTCTGGCTACATCTTGCCAACATACACGTGCTTTCGAAAAGCATGCAGACAAAGCAACCTTTCCAATGCGCGTAACTAGTTAAAACAAAGGGCCAAATTTTGTCGAGCCAGTGCGCCGAGGATAATCGCGTTTTCAAAATTCTAAAAACCGATCTGGCTATTACTAACGACAGGCTACAAATCTCTACTAGTTAAAAAGTTAATTAGTGTTTGTCAAATGTGTTTTTAAAATTAAGCATGCTTAAACTGTTAGTTCAGATTATTAATATCCACTGCACCTGTTTTCCGCTATGTAGTTGCTATCTGCCATATCTTTATCTTACTTCACACATGCAATTAATAACAGGAGGTCCCCTTGACAGTTTTCACTTTGGGACCTCCTTCTGTAATAATTAATTTATGTACCGCTTATTTTTTCAATGAAATCGATCCAACCGTTAAACCGTATTAAAAATTAGTTCACCAGCTCACTACTTAAGACGATTCATCGGTTTTATGGTGTTCGCTGACACATGTAATACTATGCCGCAAAAGCCATAATTTTATCCCAAAAAGCCTATTTTTGAAAACTTTTGAGAGCCTTCCCTGAAACACCTGGTATACAAGCATGTCAGCACACAACGGTCATTATCGTTTTACATTTTTACTGGTTCCTGCATATTGCTCTGATCGAACTGCGTTTGGTGCGTTTTTACGCTGCGTTCAGGTTTGAGCCAGTGCTTTTCGTGTGCGCTTTATTTACTTATTTTAATCCCTATTGTCCCGCAGCAGACTTGGACACCGGAGCACAAAAAAGCTCGACTGATCGGCAACTGATACTTTACAAGACTGCACGCGGACGTGAGAAGGTGGCTGAATGTCAGAAAAAAAAAACAATGAAACGCCGAGCTAAATGCTTATACCGACACCGAGGCAAATAATGTGGCTAGAAGCACCCTATTGCCCCTTCTTAGAATGTGCCGAGCTTCTCCTGCAAAACCGTTCACTCAGGCACCTGCTTCCGGCGACGAGATTCAGCGAAATTTTGTGTGTGTGCGTGGCGAGGTGGGATGAAGAGAGAGGGTCCATCTCTGCTGTGTTAGAGATTGTGCAAGCGGAAAGTGTTCCCTTCTCGAAACATCTCGAATGCGGGCCATTCTGTGGAATCTACCTAAATGACGCCATTCGTCTGCTGTGAATTGGACGCTATAGGCCTGGACTTTGGTTAATATCGGTGAGAGGCGGAAATAACGCGAACAGCCTGCGCACAAGAACCTCTCACAGCCGTTGCTCCAGGACAGCCCTCATCAATATTATTCGTATGATATGTTGTCATTTATTGGCATAATTTGCTACATGGCCGCTGTCACATTGCTGCAAAGAAAGAAAAAGCGAACAATTCAGTAAACGCATCAGAGAACACCGCTCCCTCACTTCATCCGGTAGTCGAACAATACACGTTCATCTTTGCATATATCGATCCAGCAAAAAAATAAATCAATAAATAAAAATGTCTCGTCGACAATTACTTGAGTCCTTCGCCATCGCGCACACTGCCGCGTACTCGATTAGTATTGGATCGTATTTCGAACACTCTGGCGTGCTTGCCCTCGCGGGCTGCATTCCTTTTTAATCAGCGCGCGAGCGCGACTCGCGTGGCTCATGCAAATGAGGCGCGGAGGAGAAGGCCACGCTCGAGCGTCGCTTAGGGCTTCCACGTCGGCCGAACGCCCGCGTGACGCCCCCTGTTTGTTCGTGCTCTTTCGGCCTCGACGTTCGTCCTCCGAGCAATCGCGGTTTCCCGGCGCCCGACCGGAGCCCCCCGTTAACCGACTAGTCGATACGAAACGACTCCTCCACGGAGACGACACGGCAGCGTGTAGCCCCCCCCCCCCCCCCCCCCCCCTTCTGCACGGCGAATCCCTCCCGGCCGTCGGTGAGCGAAGAAATCGCGGACGGCCCCGTAAAGCAAAAATAAAACAGCGGCACGGACGCATCCATTCCTTCCGAACGCGGCTCGATGTTCTCAGACAGTCTCTTCTCTTCCACTGCCTGCAGCTAAGAAATATGTGTTGCACTTGTACGTGCCATTTTCTGCGATTTCTGTTTCGTTCCTTGGAGAGTGAGGGTTTAATATTTGTTGAAGAAAAAAAAAATAAGGAAAGGGTGTAACCACGGGGCTTAAACAAAGAATAGAAAGACAGCCTTTTTTTTCACAGTGGATGTACTGTACAGTATTCTTTGCTTTGCTCTCTTCGACGTCAAGACCCCCAAACACTGACGCAGCCAAGAGGTATTACGGAGGCAGGCGACGCACACAGCCGTCGTCTACGCTTGGGTTGAAGCTCAATTTTTACAACGACACGACGGCGACAAGAGAAAGGAAAAGGACCCGTTCTCTCTCGTGTCGGCTTAATCGTGCGCTGTAATAACAAAGAGTTGACTAAGTCCACCAAAAGAAGCCCAAGATTGCTAATTTCATTGTTTTTATTTTTTTTCTCAATGTCTCAGTGGCGATTCAGAATGCGGGCATGCGGGATCGTGAAATCATTGAAACTGCTGTCACTTTCCTTCCTTCGCGCCTCACCCCGTCGCCGGCATGCCGAAAGGTGTCGCCATGGTACTTGTGGTTGTACAGGTCGGGTCAATATTAAGGGGAACACAGTGGGTGCACACGAACGACGACCGCTTGCCAAGTATGAATGACAAGCATTGTTTTTTTCTAAGTAGCTTTCCCGAAGACAAATAATCGATTTTATGCATTTTCCACTTTCTAAGAAGTACAAGTAAAACAAAATTGTTTGTTTCTTAAGTTGGAGCAAAGCCCTTTTTTGTTGTTGTTGTTGTTGTTGCTTGTACCTAGTGCCAGAGGGGAGGCTGATTGTATGCAGCGCTTGATGTACGCCTGGAAAGATCAGCGGCTTCTCGCATGTCGAGAAGAAAAAAAAAAGGCTCTCACGGAGCCGTTGCTCGGCCTACAAAAGCCTCGAGCAACATTTTTACCAAAATACTTCGGACTTATGCTTACTTCAGATATATTTTTTTAGATCGCATAACTTCTTCCTTTAGTTTTTTAAAGCGTCCCGACACATTCTCACCTCGGCAAGACATGCGATTGTGAATCATGTCTTCGGCGAGAACCGTGCTGGTGAGCAGTCGTAAGCCTGGTTTCTGCAAATAGTTCGAACACTGGGCTGTCGTAGCGTACAGGCAACGGCTCGCTTGATAAGTATATGGTAATTCTAAAGACCACCTAAGAAAGCAAATAAAGTGAAGAACGCGCACTCACGAATGGCCATATCGCACCTTCTGAAACAAACTGAATGACGTCCTGTCATTTCGTTTTCGAGAGCAGACTGACGAAGAGACCGGGTCCAGGTAAAAGGCTGTTATTTTTATCATCGAGTTGCCGTACGTACAGGGGAACGGCGGGAAAGGCAGGATTGCGCGATCAACGCCTGTAACGACGCTTTGAGTGCACGAAAGTGAATCGTCAGAACTTCAAGGAGCAGGATTGGCGATAGAGAACCGGACCGCTAACTAGAGCGATTCTCGGCTCACATTGCCCAACGCGGTAAACGTGAGGAGAGAGTATTTCTCCTAACTGAATGCTTGCCGCCCGCTAAGGGAGATCCGCAGCCCACCCCGACGGAGTGGTAGAACAGGCAACAACTCTAGCGCCATGCCCAGCGTGGTGAACCATGGCTCACCTGATTGTGCCATTACGTATATAAGCGCTCGGAGGCTGGTTCTTCACCCAGGCCCCGCATCCCGAATGAAGCGGCAAAGAAGAGGGGTGGAAGCAGAACCGTTAGGCGCTGTGGGAGCCGTATCAGCCCCCCCGGTAACGTTTCCTTCCCCTCCGTGCAAGCGCTGAGGCAGGGGAGCCTCTCGACAGGCAGGGGGTGCATGCATGATGCGCGGGCACTGACCGATGGCCGGCGTGTAGATGTTGAGGTAGAGGCAGTCCTCGCTGTGTCGCTGCAGGTGCGGCAGCAGGCGGCGCAGGTACTCGAGCCTGCCGAGCGGCATGCGCTTGACGGCCTCGCTCTCGGAGCCGATGTCGGGCAGCCGCTGCGGGCAGACGGGCGCCAGCCGGTCGGCCATGCGCACGCCGCTCCAGTGGGCCGGCGACACTGGGGGCATAAAGCGCATGGCCCCGGTCGGGGGCGCCGCGTACGGCACGCCCAGGAACACCTCGACGGGCTGCAGCGGGTGCTGCTGGCGCGACTGCTGCTGCGGCCCAGGCGGTGGCGGCGACGGCGTCTCGATGTAGCCCTTGAGCGCGCCGTACTTTGTGGTCACCGTGCGCGAGCTGAGGCGCGTGAACTCGGCCCGGGCGCCGCCCAGCGCGAGCAGGAGCACACACAAGGCGGCCGGCCGCCAGCCACCCGCCGCCGCCACCTTCATCGCGCGCGACGAGGGGAAACACCACCCGCCATCGCGGTCGTCGACGATCGCCGCCTCGGAACAACCATGGCTGCTGCTGCCTCCGCGGCCGCCGCTCACGACGCTGCTCGGGCCCGGCGTCAGGGGGCGCCCGGGCAGACGCTTTTTTTCTTCCGGAGGTAGCGCGCCTGCGCGGTCCATCGAGCGGTCTCGGTCGCAGGCGCGCGCCCACGGCCCCGAGCCGCGGCTCGCTCCCAGCGCCGGTGTTTTCACAACACCGGAGGGAGAGGGGAGAGGACGAACGGAGCGGTGCGCGCGGGATGAAGCGAACGGAGACGTCTTCACTGAGCGAGGCTCGCTTTCCTCCACTCGGTCGGGCCACGGACCTATGTGGGGCGAAGGGAAGGGAGAGGAGGCAGCGAGATAACCAGGTGCGCCAGTGCGCAGTGCGGCCGCCTCGTCTCCGGATTTGTGCCCGTTCCGTCAGCGGGATGCAGTGATATAAAAGAAGAACACAAACTTTCACAATCACTTGTCCATCTCTTCGTTAATTTTTTTGCCAGCAGCTTTCCAGTCATTCGCCCTTTCTTCTGCTGTGTCCTGTACCGCCGCAGTTAGCCCACTGGCATAGAAAAGCAAATGCTTGCCTGCCCATTCGTTGAACACGTCCTTCAAATGGTTTCTTAAGAATGGTTTCTCAAGACGGCGCTGCTCCCTCGCCTTCGTAACCGGGCTTCTTCAGCCGACATTGAGCAAGCGCAGTGAACTGAAACCGTTCTGCAACGTCAGGGCACGTAAGCATAAAACTTCTTGGCGCTGAACTCCCCCAGCTCCCAGGCAATGTCACCGTGCGTGCGAGCGATTACACCATGCACTTGCGTCCACTGGGATTTTAAAAGCGCTTACAGTACGCACCATGAACTCAGGAATTCGCAGGTCAATACACCCGAGTTAGCAGAGCTGTCGCCTAGGTAGACCTTTGTTTTTGTTTTGGTTTTTCGTCACAATTCTTTTTGTAGAACGATAAGCGGTTGGCCAGCGCCAAACTACAGACAGTTTGATGGTGATGATGAGGTTCTTGTGAGAATCTGCAGACATTATCCGAGCTTCCTTTTTTGTCTGGCATCCTGGTCCTCCCGTCAACCTCTATTGCTGTCCAAGCTGAAGTTTGGCGCCGCAACAGCAGGGCCGGCTCGTCTCTCTGCGAGAAAGTAGTGTCAGCCTTTGGTCGCTAGCCATGTTGTTGTTGTTGACTCTGAAGCAATCGCACATACCCACGGTGGGGGATTGGCCTGAGTTTGCTGCAGATCCAACCAGGAGAGAAATCCGTCCATTCTTATCTCAAACGGCTCATAAATAAAAATTGAGGAATCTGGGAAAGGGAATTATGAATTTTGGTATATTTTAGAAGATTAGAATTAAAATCGAGGAAACAAAGAGGTGAGGGTAAAAATCAATAACTTAAAAATTAAAAATAGTAAATAAATAAATTTTGAGACCAAAGTTAAGGAAAAGAAGTATGAGCTCCTTCAAAGGTATGTCATCGAGATCGGGAAATTTTTGTGTTAACACTTCTTTTCCTGAATGGAATTGGCTCTTGGGGCAAGGAAATGGCGCAGTATGTGAGACAGATACTGCGCCATTTCCTTGCCCCAACAGCCAATTCAACTGAGGAAAATAAGTGTTAGCACAAAAATCTCCCGGTCTCGATGATATACATCTCAAGGAGCTCGCACACCGGTACGCGGCATGGGTTCGTCCAGTTCCTTCATTTTCTCTGTTCTCGTGATAGCGCCGGCTCTCTTGACAGCGTGAACGTATAGTCAAGCGCCACTACGGCTATGCTAGCGCCAACTAATTGACGTTTCCATCGTGGAGCGCGCTATCTGCTCGCGCTTAAACCACCAGGAGTGCCACTTGAACGGCGTTTGGCCACTGACACCCAATCATCTGCCGCATAATAAGCATATAAATCGATAACAAATATGTGTCTGCGCGTATTTGTATCTTTACGCGCAAATTTGCGCTGTATATAAAAAAAAAATGCGCGTTTGATGCTTAACCTAAAGCTAGCTTTTTGCCTTACACATTAGTAGTGCGGCAAAGCCAAAAAACATTAGCCAGGTTACTTTTGCTTAAAACATAGTGACTGGCTAGTTGGTTCTGCATACTGGAAAAATTGCAGCGCAGCAGTATTTGTATTTGTTACTGCTGCGCTGCAATGTTTCCAGGTTACTTTTGACCGGAGTAGTAAAATGTACTCATCAAGAAATTCCGCTCAAGGTTACATCGTAAAATTCTCGTCCCATTATGGGAACATACTGTGTACAAAGTCGATATTCAAATAGAGTTTTTGGTACCGCTGTTATGGCTTGTAAGCGTGGTGCCCCTCCTCTGTGGGAAGCGCTAAATTCGAAATTGGGCACCATCGTCAAAGCACTGGTTTCTTTTAAGGATTGCATGCGTATGCAAAGAAGAGCGAAACAACTTGAAGCGAAGGCCACGAGACCGATGAATTCAGGAATACACGCTGAAAGACGGCCCAGATATTGTGTTCTGAAAGTTTGCAACTCCACTGTCCCACTTAAGTTTGATTTAAATTTTGCCTGAAAAAAGAAAGTGGTTTCTAAATTTTTTACACTTCTAATTGTGGTTCTGCACATGAAATTTTGGTGTATATAATTATAATTGGTTTTGGGGGAAAGGAAATAGCACAGTATCTGTCTCATATATCGTTGGACACCTGAACCGCGCCGTAAGGGAAGGGATAAAGGAGGGAGTGAAAGAAGAACGAGGTGCCGTAGTGGAGGGCTCCGGAATAATTTCGACCACCTGGGGATCTTTAACGTGCACTGACATCGCACAGCACACGGGCGCCTTAGCGTTTTTCCTCCATAAAAACGCAGCCGCCGCGGTCGGGTTTGAACCCGGGAACTCCGGATCAGTAGTCGAGCGCCCTAACCACTGAGCCACCGCGGCGGGTTAATCGTGTGAACATGCTGGTTTTCGGAAGAGATCAAGAAGCTTGAGCGTTTAGGCAAGTTGGTCAGACATGCTTTGCCACGGCTCGCACAGCGGGAAACGACGCGCACATCCGGCCAATTCCTTAACAGTATCACCCGCAGAACGACAAAACAAGATGAAAAAAATTGAGGGAACACTTAAGCTCCGCCTTAAGGATATGACGCGGTATAGTTAATGTGTTAATGCCCACATATGCAGAATTGGCAATCCTTTACTTTACAATCGTAGGTCCCTCGGAGTCCTAACACCCCTCCTGGCGCAGTGGTGTAGCGGTTAAGCGATGCGCCACTGCCTTGCGATGGCAGGTGCTGCCATGGGTGGAGCTTGTGAGACCTAGCTTTCTTTTCTCTAGTAACTTCTCGCGGCCAATCATTAATTCAACTGCCGCCAGCCACGGTGCGCATTTTGTCCCAATCCGTTGGGCAGGTCGTGATGACGCCACAAGGTTATGTTAGCTAGACGGCCCACCTAACTCCTAGGTTGCTTCTCTGAGGATTTTTGTGCATTTTTCTTTCCCTGTCAACGACGCCGACGGGACCGACGACGACGCCATATCTTCTGCGACACGAACTCCTTAACGCAGTCGCGTTAAAAGCACTTGGCGCGCATGTGCCTATTCTCGGTTGTTTTGCCGCCTCGTATCGCCACAGGGTTATGTAAGGCTGTTTGTTCGACAAGAACGCGATATTGTTAAAGAATTGGCCAGGCGTGCATAAGTAAGACGGACGCAAGCGCCAACTTTCACTTTTATTGCAAGGCTGCCAAAATGCCGAACGCACACTCTAAACATGAATACACTTTTAATTGGAGTAGAAAAGGAGTGTGTTGTAGTTCAGCGCACTGCCATTTAGGGGAAGGGTTCGCTCATTAAAGGCACGGAATGCTTGCTCTCGGAAATGGAGGCATATTACTACTGCAAAGCATGATAACTTCATGCAGCTAACAATGAAGGAGGTTTTTAAACGTGGCAACGGAGGTCTTGAGGTCAGCAAGAACCGTGGTTTAAAGCTCAGTTTAAATGTTCGTAACTGAGAACTTCGTATGTTTTGAAGAAGGAATCTGTTCCGCTGCCAACCTGAAGTGTTCCGCATTATTGATGTTGGAGATATACCCCTCGACTTGGGTATCATAGTATGCCCCCAAAACGAGAGGATGCAAGCGGACACCGTACTCATTTCTTACTCCCCTATAGGAGTGCTCGTGTTAAGAGTGCATGCCAGGCAAGATTACCTAGGAGAAACAAAATTGAGAAAAGAAAAACTTAAACATATGGTAGCTAGGCGCGACAGACAGACCATGACACCGCACGTCAACGCTGACACGAAGGCAAGCACTCAAAAGCCGAAACAACACATGTGGAGGAACGCACTGAACTGAACGACAATCTAATCAGTGTGGATGAGAAGTGGCACCAAGTCAAAAACAACTTGGCGCGGCTGATGTGAAATGCAACAGGTAAAAATCGAAACACCCAAGACAAGGTTTTCACAAAAAAGTATGCCTCGGGTGAAAAAAAAAAACGCCGAGTAGAAGACCGGATAAAAAAGACTTTCGAGGCAGAGCCGTGTCACAAAAATAAAAAAGCATGCAAAAATGCTAAGACCACTGCAAACAAAAACCTAAAAAACAGAACATGACCACAGATATTAAAAACTACGACGCCAAAGATAACGCCGCAGAGATAAAACCTAAAACGCCAGCAATAACATATGGCTAAAAAATCATTAAAAGGGGGAACAAGAGGCAAGGACGAGAAACACTATATAGATTAAATGAAACACGAAGGAATCAGCCCACAGTCGACGATGCTGGCATTCATGGTCAATGTTGCCAGCGGCAACTGTTCGAGAACCCTCTTATGCTACCTCTGCCATTAATGCAGCCAGAACCCAACCCCTCGCTTTGCTGTGAGAACACAATGGGTGAGTTGATGGGCTCGTTAAGATATGTTTAGAAAAACACCAACAGTCTTTGAGCCACCGCGGTGGCTCAGTGGTTATGTTGCTGGGCTGCTCACCCGAAAGACGAGGGTTCCATCCCGGCCGTGGCGGTCGCATTTCGATGGACGCGATATGCTAGAGGCCCGCGTACTAATGTCAGGGCACGTTAAAGAAGCCCAAGTGGTCGAAGTAATCCGATGCCCTCCACTACGCCTTCCCTCATAGCCTGCGTCGCTTTTTGAAGTTAAACGCCATAAAACCAGTAACTAAAATCAGTTTTTGAACCCATTGAAGGCATAGGGAAGTGCTACTTTGTTATGCTATTTCTCTACTGCTTTTGTTTAAACAAGAAATTAATCGAAAAATTATTTTAGTTAGAAGACGTTAAGAATATAATTAACATTTTTAAAGATACTTCAGTGCGGTCTCCTAAGTCGATTTTTACGCTAAAGCGAACATTATTTGCGTATAGAGTTTAATGAAGAGACTAAATAATTAACTAAAATCAACTTATAACTTCTTACCTTTAGTTTAAGAATTAAGGTTATATTTCGAAATTTTAGGCCATCAACATCGAAGGCGAGAACAGTTTCTGAAATTTCGGAATCTGCATCGTGCTCCGAGATAACAAACGTGAAAAACAGGCTTTTGAAAGCTCTTAAAGTTGGTTTTTTCATGTTGCACATTGGTAAAACGGGCCTCTTGGATATAATACAGACGCTGCTTACGTCTTTTATGAAGCAGGCGATGTTGACGTGATTCCCGGGACTATATCTACCGCAGCGACGCCACTTTATCAATATGTAACGCACGAAAGCCAGCTTAACGAACTGTCGATCGTGCATTTTCTACGCTCCATATCTCGAAGCACGATGCTGATTCAGCAATTTTGCAAGCTATGATCCTTCTAGATATCGAAAGCATTCGATTTATCGATATAATATTGTACCCTAAAACCAGGGATTAGAAAGTTCAGTTCAGTCTAGGGAATTAGTCGTCTTTACGTTGCACTCTATTATGTAAACGACATCCGCCGCGCAGTATAATCAACCTGCACAGACGTACCTTTCACGGCTTTTGAAAGTAAAATCTGTATTGAGGAATTTGAAACGGAATACATATACGTCAAAGATTACCAGGTGGTCGAAATTATTCCGGAGCCCTTCACTACGGCACCTCTTTCTCCATATCTTCTTTCACTCACACCTTCTTCCCTTCCCTTAAAGCAGTTCTGGTGTCCACCGAGATGTGAGACAGTTGCTGCGCCAGTTACTTTTTCCTCAAAAACCAGTTTTTTTCGCCATATCTTAACAACGCGAAAAAAAACTTCCTGAACTTACTAACCTGGGCACCAAGCCACGAGTTTCTAGGCGCTAATCAGCGCGCACGCCATAACCCAAGGTCTTACTAATTGGGCTCTGACAAAAGACTCAACGACCCTGGAGCCGGTCCCACAACCGTTCAGTTACATCATTACCTGCCACAAGCTAAAACATCCAATCTACCCCCCCCCACACACACACACAGCACACACACACACACACACACACACACACACACACACACACACACACACACACACACACACACACACACACACACACACACACACACACACACACACACACACACACACACACACACACACACACACACACACACACGCACACGCACACATACACAGGAAGGCGACGTGGAAAGAAGTTGTAGCTAGGAGGCAGCTACAGACGATCGCATACCCACACACCACCCTCTTATACCCCTGTCACACGGCATTTCTCGAAGGCCTTTCCAGGAAACGCACCTTTTTTGACCAAAGGAGCGAAAGCTTAAAGCAGTAGCGACGCAGCTACACGGTGCAGCCCAAAGGTGGAACAGCCGTTGAGGCTTAGCACCCGCTGCTGTGCTCGAGGCGGTCGAAGTGAGTGATTTAAAATTAAAGTGGGAAATTCTGTTCATTCGTTAAGCTCAGACGATTTTTTTATTCTAATTGCTTCCTTAAAAGAACTGCAACAGCTACTGTAATCGGCAGCAGCATGTTTTATGCATTGCCTTTGCCACCAAGGGCACTCGGTGTCGCTGCAACAGTTTCGCTGTCTTTAAATCTGGGCATAAAATATAAACACGCGTACAAAAAGCAAAGCTAGACGCACCTCTCGTGTTTATAAAAAGATGTTTCCAAACAATGTTGGCTGCATCTATTTTTTTATTGATTTTACTTTTTGACGTTGGACGGCACTTCGATCGCACATTCTCGAAGGCCGCGCCTTTGGGCCCCAAAGGTCTTTGACGAGCGCCTTCGCCTCCAAAGCCCTTAGCGGCAAAGGCGCAACATTTGTGCCGTGCAGCACCACTCCTTACGTCTTTGGATATAAGGACCTGATTCTCGAAGGCCTTGGCGGTGCCCGTGTGACAGGGCTATTACATCCCATACACCCTACATTAAACCAAAACACATGCTCGCTGTGCGGGGAACACCCCACATTGCGTCACACTACACGGGCTCGCCAAAGCATGCAGCCGCCTCGAAAATCCCGAACCCACAACCCGAGCACTGGGAAGCCGTGCTATCCAGCTCAATCTGTAGAGGACCAAAAACAGCTGATTCAGCGGGCGCAGCAATCGGATAAGGCCGTAGGAGTCCTGAAATAAGGGCCCCTCCCAGTTCGGGGGCGCAATGCTCTTTACCGGATGACGTTTACAACCTACGCCCAGGCTTTCGTTTCTGCCGGGGGAAATCTCAACTTTTAAAGTACGAACCACGTTGCATCCTGTTCGCGGATATTCTTGAATCCATGCAGGACTCAACTGAGGCAATGAAATGAAGAAGCAGTCACTGAACACAGTCGAAAAGAAAAAGGTGTTTCGAAACCCCTACAGAATTCTTGTTCACAATAAGCAGGACCGGAGTGGTGGCGAATTTAAATGCGAAGAATATGATGTAATTATCGGGCGTAGATGCTTGGCCTGGGGCATTCGGTCTCGTTTAAAGTTGATTTCATGGTCTTCGAGCAGAAGGCGCGTCTTCAGTTTCCTTTCTTTGGATAAGATACAGGCGTTGGCCCAGTCAATCTGGTGGTCTGCGGCGTGTGTGTGGTCCGCGAGCGCATCACTGGCATGTTTGTCGTTGTTTAAATCCAGCTGATGATCCTTTACGCGTCTCGAGAAATTTCCTGTCTCACTGATACAGGAACGATTGCAGTTCAGGCAATGTATATTGTAGACAACTCCTGGAAAGTGTTCATCTGGTAATCGGTCTTTGACGTTTATTAGCTAGTTAATCAGTTTGTTCGACGGCACGTGGACCACTCGCAAGTCTTACCTTGAAAATATTCAAGAAAGCGCTTCACTGGTGCCACACACGTAAGCTACGCTTGCTCGTAAGCCGAAAGTCGTGCGATCAGTGTTCTCCGGATGCGTAACTTGCTCTTATATCTTCGCTATGAAGTGGCTCTGATAATCATTAGCTGAAAGTTGCCGACGCACTTTTCCTAACAAACTTTGCAGGTCTGCTTGCTGATACCAGACAAATGCCGCATGTGTATTTATTTATTTACGCATACCCTCAGGGCCGAAGCAATTATTAGCGAGGTGATGACGGAGGCTTTGTGCGCTTAAGGGTTTGGATTAATAATTTTTAGATTTTAATGGTTTGGATTAAAATCCAAGCACCGAGCTGCGTGCATTAGATTTATCTATACACCGATATGGAAATGCGATTGCTTTTTAGCTGGACCAAGACATCCAAGCAAGGAAGGTGATTTTCTTGTTCAAATTCGATCGTACACTTCGAGCTTGGGTCTGCACTAATCAGTTCATGTAGGAACCACGATGCGTCTTCTTTACGCAAAGGGCAAAAGCAGTTGTCGACATACCGACAGAACACCTTGGCACCGGAATGAAGGTTTGCAAAACCTTTTCCTCTAGTGCTTCTATGAGCAAATTTGCAGTGGTGACTTGTGTGGAAGCGCCCATCCCTGTGCCTCGCGTCTGCTTGTAGAATTTCAAATCGTACAAAAAGTAAGCATTTCTCAGGCAGAATGCGTAGTAGTGTGCTCAGCTCTAGAACGTCAAAGGGAGCACTGCTTGCCAGACTACCGTCTTTTCGCAATGCTTACTCGCACGTGGCGACGGCTAGATCATCCGGGATAGTGCTGAAGAGCGCCTTGGCATCGACGGAGGCCATTATGTCCTCTGCGTCTAACTACAGGCCACGCATCTTTTCAAGGAGGGTTGAAGAGTTCCCAACATCGTGGTCATTCTGGGGAAAGGGCCGAGCACGTCGAGGAGGTACCCCGAAAGTCGATACAGGAGCGACCTTTCGAAGTCCACAATCTGGCGTATACAGAGGAGCCCCGGACTTCTGGATCGTGTGAAGAGCGTATATAGCATTAGCCGAGTCGTTTGGCGTAAGAGGCGGTAATAAAGCTTCTTGTTATCTGAAGGCAGCAAGGCAGAAGTTTTGGGCAGTTGGCGGATATTCAAGATAAAAAAACAGTGCAAACTAGACGGAACACGCAAGAGAAAGAAGACACTACAAGCGCTTGTGGTTTCTTCCTTCTCTCGTGTGCTCCGTCAAGCTTGCGCTACTTTTCACCATGAATGTCTGGAGGCACAAGTTTGAACATGCGCGCCAGCAGTTGAAGTTTTGTTTGCAGTCTGGTTGTAAGATCGCGCGGCACAGGTGCTTAGGTGCAGTCGTTCAGCTAACTGAGCAATATATCGCCGCACTCGTTACGGTTGAGCAGGACGGCTAAGATGACAATCTCAGGTTTTTTTTTTTATTAGGTCTCGTATGCCGCGGTGGCTCAGTGGTTAGGGCGCTCGACTACTGATCCGGAGTTCCCGGGTTCGAACCCGACCGCGGCGGCTGCGTTTTTATGGAGGAAAAACGCTAAGGCGCCCGTGTGCTGTGCGATGTCAGCTCACGTTAAAGATCCCCAGGTGGTCGAAATTATTCCGGAGCCCTCCACTACGGCACCTCTCTCTTCCTTTCTTCTTTCACTCCCTCCTTTATCCCTTCCCTTACGGCGCGGTTCAGGTGTCCAACGATATTTGAGACAGATACTGCGCCATTTCCTTTCCCCCAATACAAATTATTATTATTATTATTATTATTATTATTATTATTATTATTATTATTATTATTATTATTATTATTATTATTATTATTATTATTATTATTATTATTATTATTATTATTATTGCTCGTGTTTCAGCTGCAGAGAGGAGGGTCTTACGCCGCCATTTTGAAAGTACGCTAATGGCGCGAGTACCGACTTCATCTCGCACCTTCGTGGGTAGCAGGCTTGCCGCACGCTCCGCAGCACAGGTAACCTCCTTCTTGACAGGTGACCGGTCTGTGTGGAAGTTAAAGCTGCGGCAGAGGACAGATCTTTCGGTTGCGCTTGGCTTGTAGGAGAGGTTGAGTAGAAGCTCTTACACAGCGAAAGCTCTACTTCACGACCAAAGCTGAAAAAGCCGGGCCATCGCTGAAGCGCTGACCTTGAACAAATAAATAAATAAATAAATAAATAAATAAATAAATAAATAAATAAATAAATAAATAAATATTACGACGCCAACAGATCAGCTTCGCTGGCCACTGCGCGAGAGCACTACGCTATCGCTGCAGTTTTTTTTTCTTTATTGCATGGAAATAGTGCCGAAAAGAAAAGTCTAAGCCCGCTTACGCCACAAAACACCAGGCCACCTCACCCCTGCATGAACCCTCCTTCAAAACCATCAAAAGTCTGGGAGGAACACACATGCATCCAGATAGGGGAGCCATCTAGGCGGCTCTTCCAGGGCAGCATATACTGCCCGCACCAAGGCGCATTTTTCACGAAATAAAGATATCGACGACCGTGGTGATTCGGCGTGGCGGTTCATCATGCGGCTCTTCCAGAGATTAAATAGTCTCAGCAACGTAAATAGATCATATGGCACAACACGGTTTTTCTCCACAGGCAAAAAACGGATACTGTAGGGTGTTATGTCAATGTCCTTCTTAATTGTTCGTTGTAAAATGTCCCAGAAGAATATAGCATCAATGCACAGAATAAAACAATGGTCAATTGTCTCTGGTGTACTGCAGAGGCGGCAGTTCAGCGACCATGGCGCAAGCATCTTCACAGGCAGCGTAGATGTGTGCAGTTTAAAGAAGAATGTTTTTGCAGCAGAATAAATGCACATTCGCCTAGCACGTTTTAAAACACTGGTGTCAAGGAACTCCAGAAAAGGTTGCCGATACAACGGTACAGGGAACAAATACTTTGTAAGTGAATGAGTCATCTGCAACACGCTCTCGGGCTGTGCACTGCACGTCGTCGTTTTCATCAACTTCCATCAGCGGCGCGAACAGATCATATCAGCTTAACTTCGATCAGAGTCCAGCCTGAGTCTAATGTCGTCGCCAGACGTGCCGACGACCCAGCAATGAGCCAACTAGACTAAACACATGTTTTCTCAAGTCTACTCGGTTTAACAACGTTAGAACCCTACCCCCCCCCCCCCTTTTTTTTTCGTCCCGTTTTCTTCCGGCTGGAGCGCATCAATCTTTTCTTACCACGCCTTGCACTGCCGTTCCGTCGCACTTGTCGTGTAGTTGGCGTGCAGTTGTATGTCCGGAAACCGCTCTTCAGCAACGTCCTCGAGTTGCCTCCATGCAAAAAACGCTTCGGTCTCAAGACGCTTCATCTTCTGAGAGCATTTCTGGACACGTGCCAGTAACAGTTGTTTTTTTTCGGCTTGTTGGACGATCTGGCGGTGCTACACGATGTGGACGAAAGGCTTTGTGATTTGGTAAGGTTTACGGGTGTTTAACGTCCCAAAGCGACTCAGGCTATGAGAGACGCCGTAATGGAGGGCTCCTGAAATTTCGACCACCTGGGGTTCTTTAAGCCCTGATATCGCACAGCACACAGGCCCCTAGAATTTCGCCTTCACCGTAATTCGACCACCGCGGTCGGGAACGAACCCACGTCTTTCGGGTCAGCAGCCGAACGCCGTAACCACTGAGCCACCGCGGCGGCCGGACGAAAAGCTTTAGGCGGAGGGACCTGGGTACCAGGTTTTCCCACTTGCTTATGAGGTTGAAGTCAAGGTTGGGTTTGAATGCGGGGACTATCTAGGTTAGCACGTCTTGTCCTTAAGCGCTCCGGTATAGTTCGTGTAGTCGAGAGTTCGACTACATGAGCTCTTGTTCACAATGAGCGGGAGAGAAGCGGTGGCGAATTTATCCGCGAAGAATATGACGTAAGGAACTGGCGTATATGCTTAGCATGGGGCTTTCGGTCTTGTTCAACGTTGCTTGCGTGGTCTGGATTTATAAGGATTCGAACAGAAGGTGCGTCATCGGGTTCCTTTCTGTGGATAAGATGAAGGCGTTGCCCCGGTCAGTTTGGTGGCCAGTGTCGCGTGTGTAGCCAACGAGTGCATTACTGACGCGCGTGTCGTTTTCCACATCCCATTGAGGATCTTTTATGCGCCTCGAGAATTTTCCTGTCTCACTGATATAGGCATGACTGCAGAGCAGGCAAGGGCACCGGAGTAGCAACAGCAACATGGCCTACATTCCGTCTCTCGGCACTTCGCAGGCGTTCCTGACGTCTTTTCTGCTCTGGTCAGCGCTTGCTACTGCCCCTTCACCAAGCCGTTCAGATTGTGTGGCATCGCCGAATCACCCCGCCGGTCCCGATATCTACGCCCCGCTGCATCCACCCAGACAGATGCGTCCATCCTACGGCGCATATACGTCACCTACGATGACGTCGACACCCGGCGCCTATTTAAATTCCTGGCCGTGCGACACCGCCTTCACTGGGCACCGGAGCAGCAACAGCAACATGGCCTACATTCCGTCTCTCGGCACTTCGCAGGTATGTAAGCCCTTTTCTTTGTACGCTAAAAGATGCGATGATATCTTCTTGTTGCTGCTCCCGTGCCCACAAGTCTTTTTTGAAATTATTTGCGAGTGTTTTCATATTTCCGTGCTCTCACTTTGCTGTGGCGACATCGAATCCAATCCTGGACCTAACACCCGTTCAGAATCTCACCTTGAAACCCTGACATTACCCCATGAACCCTAGGAACAGATGGCCGTTCTTTTCAAAATTCTTAAAAATATTCAAATGCGATCTGTTCAGTCCTCTAAGTGTCGAACAGAATTGGTTGCCGATGTTAAAGCAATCAAGGCTAGCCAAAAAAACATCGAAACTAAGATTGGCTGCATCCATGAAAGACTAGACACCCTTGAAGAAAAAAACAATGTTTTGACGACTTCGAAGAGCAGGTTGCAAATTTCCAAAAATTTTTGGAATCCTGCAACGCTCGGATTGATTCTGTAAAATCTCGCTTTAATGACCTAGAGGACAGATCGCGAAGAAATAATGTAATTTTTCACGGTTTCCCTGACTCTCGGGAATCATGGGAGGAATCTGAAGCCCTTATCGTCAACACGCTAACACGTCTTCACGTCAACTTACCTGATATGGCAATTGAACGCGCCCATCGTCTCGGTTCTTACTCGCCTAACAAATGCCGCCCCATAATTGCAAAATTCAGCCACTACAAAATAAAAGAAAAAGTGTTTTCCGTGCGTAATGAACTGAAAGGACAAGACATAGCAATATCTGATGACTACTCATCCGCCACCCGATGCGCTCGAAGTAAATTGATAGCCTTTGCAAACAGTTTGCCGCGAGCACCCTTCTTTCATCTGCGCTACAACAAATGATCCGTGAACAAGAAACTGCGCATGTACGACCATGTGAACGACAGCGTGTCAGAATGTGCCTCTCAAACAATACATGTTGATGCGCAACAGTGCACTTCATCCCCTGGCAGTGCGTAGCGAGGCGCGAGGGGCAGTGGTAGTCGTTCGTCCCCCGTATCTGTCCTGTTTACTAACATTCGAAGCCATAGACACCTGTAACATAGACACCTGTAACCCAGATATCGTTGTACTTACTGAAACTTGGCTGCGTGCGCATGTTCGTGACCACGAAATTTTCTTAACCGCTCACCACTTCTGTTTGTCGCTGCGACCGCACGATAAAAGAAGGTGGTGGTGTTCTTCTGGCTATTAACAAACACTTGCACTCTCAGCATATTACTATTACTACTAACTTGGAGATAGTATGGGCAATTATTGAAATAAATTTTCAAAAAATTATAATTGGCGCATGCTATCGTTCTCCTACTCACTCTGCCTCCTTTGTTGACGAATTACAAGATGCGATCAACATCGTGATAACGTGCCATCCTTTTTTGCCCCTGTTTTTGCTTGGCGATTTCAATATTCCAAACATCGCATGGAATAACGAACCCATTATCACACACCCTTTTTCTACGTTGGCAAAAGATTTTCTCGACTTGTGTGCATTATTCTCTTTCAGTCAACTCGTAACACAGCCTACCAGAACCACACCACATGCTGCTAATACTCTTGACCTACCGCTAACAACTCGGCCCGAATTTATTTCCAACATTAGTTATTTACCTCCCCTGAGCGATCATTCTCTTATTAATTTCAACATCAATATTTCACGGCCAAAAATCAGAAAGAAAACCAAGACCATTCGGGACTACAAGAAAGCAGATTTTGATTCCATTAACAAAGAGTTGTGTATATTTCTTGACACTTTCCTCACAGATTTCGACGACCGCAGTGTGCAAGCGAACTGGGACATGTTTGTTACTAAAACCAGTGAATTAACAGAAAAATTTATCCCTACATACACTGTTTCCTCTGACGATCATGCTCCCTGGTACAACACTCACATCAAGCGCTTATCTAACAGAAAAAAGTTTATATAAATTAGCTAAAACATTCGCTAACAGTGCAAAATGGGCAGCCTACAAACGTGCATCTAACGACTACATCACCGCCCTTAAGTATGCAAAAGATGCATTGCCATCTATGCTATCTACTGACACGAAAAAGTTTTGGCGCACCATAAACCCAAAGCATGACGACATAATAACCCTTGTCGATGACGATGAAAACGTCATCCCGCCGGCCGATTCTACATCCATCTTTAATGAGGTCTTCGCGTGCACGTTCGCGACAGGCGGCGTTGTGCACGGGGTTGTGCAGTAGGTCCAGTCATTTTAGGTATAGTGGTCTTGCGGACAGATACACTATTCACCGGTAGTCTGGGCAAGAGCGTACAAAAAAGCGGTAAATGTGTAAAAGTGAGAACGTGGCATGGCCAACTCAAGGAATTTGTCATCAGAGACCTCTATGTTTGCGATCCGCCTGTCGCCCAGACCCGCAAGGAGATCGCAGCATCAGTCGCGCTTCGCCTCTATCAGCGGTAGTGTAACTTCGCTTCTCCCAGGGCATGGGGTGAATCCCCCGTCGTCACTGCTCTGATTCCCCTCATCTAGAGCCAAGCTTATTGCGGCGCTGAACGAGTCTGAGTTTACGGGCTCCAAACAGTGGCGACTACCCAGCTCTGGAGCTGGCTTCTCCAACGCAGTTGTGAAGGATGCGCAAGCTGTTTGCACGCACACGCCGCTTTCGCCAAACGCTCTCTGGCCTACTGGCGCTTCTACTGGCAACATGTCAAACTGGGCAACCAGTCCGGCAAGGCAGTCCGTGCGTTCGGTCATCAGCGCCATTAGCCTTAATAACCACATGCTCGGCTGCTTCGCAATATTCGGCCTGCATGGTCTGATCGCTGGCCGAATTTTTCCTGGGCACGTGCGCAGGGCCCACCTCCGCTCTAGGAATCAAGGGGTGTTGGTGTGTGTCAACACCCGTGGTTGACTGCACAACGTGCGGCTCCTCGACTCTACTGATCGCTGCACCGTCTGGAGGAACCTTGTTCTCCTCCTGACTGTCCTCAATAGGCACCTAATGAATGCCGCTGCCACTATCCTCTTTAATCGCCGCATCGATCAGCGTTTGATCAGCGTCGTTCGCGATGATAGGGCATGGCTGTGGCTGTGCCGTCTTCGGCGGTACACGCGCCGCTCTGCGCCAGCGTTCCTCCTCCTCAATTCTCTTCCTCTCCTGCCGGAGCTTCTCTTCGGCTACCGCTAACTGGCGCTTGAGCTCTTGGATAATTGCGTTGCCTCGCTCCTTTTCTATGGCCCGTTCGGCCTCTGACATTTCTGCGCGCTCAGCGCCATACTCGTAGTCGTATCCACCTACCCAGTATCCACCTACCCGGCCACGGTGGCAACCGCACCACGGAGCCCAACGAGGGGATGGGACAGGAACTGCGAGCAAGTCCTGCCCACGCCAGCTGCAGACCGTAACTATAACCAAATATGGCGTAACTCAGGGTGGTTCGCCACACAAGGTTAACCCTCGCCGCTTGGAAGAAGGAAAAACCAAGAAGGGATAAGGAGACAGGAAAGTTGTGAAATAGAAGATAGGAAATTGAAAGATGAGGGGATGGGGGGACAGGAAAAGGCAACTGCCGATTTCCCCCGGTCGGGTCAGGCCGGAGGTGCCTTCTACAGGAAGTTGGAGCTAAAGCGGTGTGTTGCCTCCGCCGAGTGGCCTTAAAGATCCAAACGCTCGGCATCGGCTCAACCACCAGGATCCCCTTCAAGGGTATCCTGGTGGTTGTCGTGTCGCAGCGTCGTGTGCGAGGAAGTTCCTCGCACACGACGCTGCCACGCACGGCTAGGCGCGGGTGCTCGGGTCCGTTGTGACGCACTGCTCATCATCATCCACTCGCGCGAAATGAAGACGAGTATATGCGCACTTTCAGAGAACGTTCACGGCTAAGGGTTGCTCGAAAACGAAGTTTAAGCTTCCTTTATAAATTTTTGCCTGAAACGAATATGTGTCACCCGCCTAACCTCAGCTGTAACGATCTTCAAAAGTCCTTTATTTGGAAACGTTCAGTTTTGTCAACTGGTATTTTTGGAATATCCAAAGGACATTAAGTTCCGTCATGAGACATACACATCGCAAGTGTTCTTTGTGCGACTGTTTGTACTTTCTCTACCTTGTGTGTGTGGTTGAGTGTGTACGTGTTTGTGCGAAAGCCGAAAGGGAAACTGCACGGGCCTCTTGAATGGCATTTACAAGGCAACTGTTACTGCCACGGGCGGATAGAATAGAGTTCAAAGAAACCGAGGTAAAAGAAAAGGTGGAATGGTAGACGTGCGCCACAGCCGCCATGCGCAGAAGCGCCCCTGCCAGATGCGCAGCATGCAGCCAGATACCCCGTGCCCCCGTCCCTCATCTTTAGTTTCACATCCAAGGGCCAGTGTTTCCTGCGTCGTGTACGCACTCGTTCGCGCTCCCGGCACGCAGCCGGTGCTTCCCACGGGTTTTGTTTGAATCTCCGAGCGTTTATCCAAGCCGAGCTGTGTTTCCGCGAGGCGTCAAGTATCAGAAACATCCGGCGCATAGCGCGTGATCACCTCAGCGTCGCACCACGCCCTTTCTGTGGCCTCAGCCCTGGTCAGGAGCCGATACGTTTCGTTCGGCTCCCCGAATTTGTAGCCATGTGGCTATTCCTTGTAATAAACAAATATGTTGTACTCCATGCGTCTACAAATAACTATTGTCAGATGTCTAGAATTTTTTTTTTATGTAGCACAAAGTGCGCTATCAAGTGAGAGTCATAGGCGCCGAGTTTTCAGTCTGTCGGCGGAGGGGTGGGGGGGGGGGGGGCGTAGTTAGCACCTTCTTTCTTTTTCATTCACCCTCCACCACCCCTTCTCCGGGCTTGCTCCTTGGCCACCTAAGAGGGATAAGACGATGAATCCGTCAAGACACTTTATTTCCGGCACCGGTTTGTTTCTACTAAGCGTTCAAGATAATCTGGTAAAAAATATCTAAAAAAGAACAACCAAGTTATTAAGAGCTACAAAATGAGCTTTTTTATAGTCGCTAACGGTCTTGTAGCTTTTGACTATGGTGCATGCGATTAATCGAACGTTAAATGCAAAATATCGTGATTTCTCAGGCTGGACATATGTATTATACGTGTTACATGGTATCTTCACATGGTGTTAGCACAAGATGTAGACATGCGGAGAGGCTATATTAAAATCCCCGCCTTTAAAAGAACTGGTCCGCGAGCCACGTTCTCCCCCGACGAGTGACAAATCCAGTCTTTTAAAAACGCCGGTTTATTCCAGATACACAAAAAGCACTTTGCAAGGGCACAACATTGGACGGCAACATTGCAATCTGAATATAAACATATTTTAAACTGAAGCGTGCGACTGGAAACAGCGACATCGCTCTTGGCGACTCCCCGTCGCCCGTGTGAATGTACCAGTCCGTAGCAGATTATATGCTGCCCGCTGACCCGATCGCTCAGTCTCTGGGAGGAGGGGGGGGGGGAGCTGCCCCCCCGCGGTCGGCGCTTATGGTGACAGTATTGTCGGGATTCAGGTAGCAGCATCCCACCGCTGCCACCAGTTCTTGGTATTCAGGTAACGTGACTGGGCCGGAGAAGAGACGAGGACGATCGGAGGAAGAAAACTTGGAAAACTTTATACAAGGACTATTTACATTATGTACAAGTACGGGCAACGAGAGTGTTTCTCAGTAAAGAGAGCTTCTTAGCAGTCGGGAGTCTCTGGTATCTCTCAATAGGGGGGCTCTCTCTCGTACCAAACCAGCAGCTCCTTAAATACTCTTCGTATTCCCCAGATCCCTAGCTGGGGAATGCAGTTCGAAGAATGATGTCCAATCACACGATGGCACTGATGGTACCACCCACGGCAGGGCGGTCCTGATGTTATCTCGCAGCTCGGTCGAGGGAAAGGGAACAGGACCCGGTCACGTTGTCGTCCACGCGGCCTCCAGGTGGGCGCGCACGTGTGTCTGGACCGCGCCCATGTGGACCAGGAAGGCGCCTGCGTGACACAGGAATGCAGGCTGTCTCGTGCAGGGGTTGAAAGGTCTTGTACTGATGACCGGAACGCGGAACCTCTGTCGAAGGCGCATCTCTCGGGCAATTGTTCAACTCCAGCGTGACTGAAGAGGGCAACACTGATCTTGATTCACGTTCACAGTATTCCAGCGCAACGGCACATACCCAAAGAAAAGAAAAGAAGACGGAGAAGGACGAACACAGCGCTGACTGACAACTGTTTAATCAGAGACGTACACGCAGCTTAAATACTCTTAGACCAGCGTAAGCGCACACCGTAGTTGGTCTAAGAGTATTTAAGCTGTGTGTACGTCTCTGATTAAACAGTTGTCAGTCAGCGCTGTGTTCGTCCTTCTTCTTCTCCGTCTTCTTTTCTTTTCTTTGGCTATGTGCCGTTGCGCTGGAATACTGTGAACGTGAATCAAGAATACCAACTAGCCCAAGAACTGACTCTACTGAAACACTGATCCTGTACTTCGTCGTCTGAGGACCGGAACGAATACGTGGGGGCGCTATTATCGTCGCTGCACCCGATGACCTGTTCGAACACGTGGGGACGCTATTATCGTCACTGCTTCCGGCATTCCTGCAGCCACGTCTCCCCCAGAGGGCTCACCCACCCTCGCGGTGGCCCTCAGGGAATCCTCCCCATGCCGAACTTCGCCGAACTCCACAGCAGGAAGGAAGCGCGAGCACAACAGCTCGTAGGAATGTGTTCGAGCGGTGACGGCAGAAGCTGTGCGAGAACCCGCCGGTGGGATCCGAACCCACGACCTCCGAATTTCGCGTGCGGTGCTCTGCCAACTGAGCTACGGCGATGGCTGTCCAATATTCTGCTTTCGGGGGTATTTATGTGTGGTGTAACCGAAACATTAGCGTTCGCCAGCGCCACCCTCGTCCATTGCGGCGGACGTAGTACGTCCTGCATTACCGCGAGTACAACGTAGGAACGTGATCGAACGGTGAGGGCGGAAGCTGTGCGAGAACCCCATTATGCTGCCTATGGCATCAAGACTGCCAGAATCTAGGCTTTCGTTAGCTGCCCCTATCTCCTATGCTCCTTTCTTTCGGTGACTGTTCGCTTCCATCATGTATCTGTAAGAGTAGGTTATCAGCATATATATATACATAATACAAATTAGCGATCTGAAAGAAGGCACGTAGACAGAATGCAGGCACTTCGGTGTGTTAGCCCCACAACGTCCAATGTAGGGCTGATTGCGGCATTGCATCGGCAACCCCATTCGAGGCTTGCCGCTTTTTTTCTGCATGGAGCCCGCATTTATGTGGCGCCAGCCCTCAAGTCCACGACCAGACCGATGTAGACAGCATGCAGGCACGTGCCTTCTGCAGCCCCGCCACGGCCTATGTGGGACCTACAGCGGTTTTGTATGGGCAGCCCCTGCTGGGCTTGACGAAATTTTTCCCGCATAAAGCCTACGTCTATGCAGGTGATAACCGACAAGGTTCCGACGTGGCCAGCATGCGGGCACGCCCCACCTCGGTTGATGTCGGACCTACAGCGGTTCTTTTTTCCGCGCCCCAGTTGGGCTTGACAAGGTTTTTCCCACATAGAGCCCACATTTACGTTGCACATGCCCTCTCGTACCCTGCAAGGGACCTATGTGCGCAGCATGCGGACACGCCCCTTTTTGCAGCCTCGCCGTAGCCTGTGTGGGACCCACAGCGGTTTAGTGTAAGTGCCCCATTTCGGCTTGACGAGGTTTTTTCCATACAGAGCCTACATTTATGTTGAATCAATGTTGAATTTATGTTACATTTATGTTGCCCTCAAACGCCAACGATCGGGCCGATGTGTGCTCGAACATTAAAGTGGTGTGGGTTGGTCCTAGCAACGCCGATATGGACCCATGTAGCACCAACAGGGGCAAGCCCAATTTGGGATTGGGCTGACGTAGGTATCAGGGGGGTTGCCCAGCCACACTTGCCCAAGTGGGACCCACAGGGGCCTCATATCGTACACGATCTTGGTACGAAAGTCCTGTTATATATTAGTTTGGCGTTCACAAAGGGTACTGATCGATTTCGGTCGTCCTATGAACTTCTAACAAGAATATCTGCATATGCGTACGCTTAGATTAGATGTGGACGTCCTGTGGTTATCCGTGGCCACTCTAGTTATTTGATTCGTGGAGCGGTCATAGACCCGTCGGCAAACCCGAGCACTTTGTTTTTCTTTCTTCGTTTTGCCACTTACACACACGTGACATTCAGTCGATTTGCGAGAGGACCATGTATGCAGCCGAGGTGGAACATTGGGCTCTAAACGCTACACGTATGCGGGAGGTCGAACAGAGGACGAATGCTGTCGGGACGCTTCTCGCAAACGCGCTACAAGACGAGATTTTCAAGCCCGTGGCAACATAGTTATGACATCATAAAGCATTCATTGTATCCCCCTCCCGCACCCCTCCCCCCCCCCCCCCCAAAGAAAAGGCATGAACAACTGTCACACACCTATGCGTGAGAGCAGCATTTAAAGCAAATGCTATAATTGCAAAAGCACAATGTGGAGCAGCTAGCGCTGATCATACTCATAACCCTGGGTGTAAATACCGATAATCTTTATCTTTCAAAAAATTCTTTTCAGAATTATTCCACGCCAAATATACCTGAGTTTGCGCTCGACCCTCCCCGATTTCTTACAGAAATTTATGCACCCTAATTGCATTATCGAAAATAATTTCCAACAATATTTTTGGGGAAAAAGATTTAGATCATGTGTCAGCTCTGTGAATTTTCCAGGTGGATGCAAAACAAGGTCTGACTAAAATTGACCAACAAAAAACTTCTTCTTTTCCTGTGCTCAATATTTCTCGTGGCCAATATATATAAGCATGGTACTAATTCAGTATTATTCAGCAAAAAGCTGCCTAAAGAAAAAGTTGTATGCACAGTCGGTTAATTAGTTTCGCACAGAAAGTATCATTGTTACAATTTTTTTAACATGCGCGAATTACATCAGCAGATTAAAATGTTTATATGGCTCTCTGGGACATGTATTATTTGGCAGAAATGTTTGAACTCGAAGAAAACGGCTTAAATTTCAGAAAATAAAATATCCAGTTGCAGAAGAGTACGATTCGCCGCACTTTTCTACTAATCTGCCATGTACTAACACGTTTAAGCGTTCATGGTCCCACGCTCTGATCTTATCAGCGCTTCTCACGTGCTGTGTTTACACGAACTCAGAGCGACTTGGGCGCTGCACTCTGCCTTCTCTTGTTCCCTCCAACCTCTCGCCCAGAGCCGATACACGTGGCCCGTCTCCCGAAACGTGTAACAGCATCTTTTCCTTCCTTTTTATTATTATTTTAATAAAAACCACTTACTACTACTACTACTATTCGCCTAATACGGCAAAGTGCCGCCGCTGTGGTTGAGCGGTTATGGCGCTCAGCTACTGAGCCGAAAGACGCTGTTTCGATCCCGGCCGCGGCGGCTGCATTTCTGTGAAGGCGAAATTCTATAGAGGCCCGTGTATTGTGCGATGTCAGAGCACGTTAAAGAACCCGATGTGGACGAAATTTCCGGAGCCCTTCACTACGGCGTCTCTCATAGCATGAGTAGCTTTGGGACGTTAAACCACAATAGACAATAAACCGTAAACCTTAATAGAACAGAGTGAGCAGGTTGCAGATAAGGCAGCTGCCATGACGACATTTTCTCGAGGCAGTCCACTTAGCACTTGCCCGAAGACCTCCTCCTTCCCATCCTAATAGAGCAGGTGCAGTTCAGCCATTGTCCCAAATAATGCACTGTTGCAACGCTAAACGCACACCGTAAAAATCTTATCTCAGTTAAACCGCTGGCTTATTCGCGCTTCGACGCAGAAATGGCATACGACTTGCGTTTTCAATACCAAGTTCGGATGATATACTTTCCTTATTTAAATCCGCGTCGTCTGCAGCATAGGCGAGCCCAATAACAAGCAGATTTCGTATAGCGCGCGTTTAGCATTGAAACAGTCAGTATAGATAAAGCGTTCTTGCACTGTCATGTATTCTGTGGAGCATGTTAGGTAATATGATAAAGTTGGCTCTATGCGGCTATGCCACACGTTCAGGCGTAGTTACCTACTAAGGTCGCTCCAGTAACCTTATGGAGGATATAGTGCGCTGGACATCGACCAAGAGCCTGTAGATACACTTTCAATAAGATTACGTGAGCTTGTTGTTTTCTTTTTCACGAAGCAAAACATTTGAAGTTCATTACTTTCTGAAACAACATACAAGTTGACGACTGCAGACATGCACGAAAGTAGCCGAACAACAACAACTAAAAAGCCAAAAATTCATGTTTAATCGGGTGTGGATGACGAACGTATCTTTCAAACCGGAAGAGGCCTAGTACGTAAGGCGTGTGGGCCCTCTCGTTGGAAAGGTCGTTTTACGCTCTTTCTAATGCCATTGTTCTCTCTTGGCAAGGTCGAACGTGGAATTTCAGAATTCAAATGTCAAGATTCGAGTTAAGGTTGATGCAAACGTTCGCACGTGAGCAATAATTTTTTTTTCCCGCCATCACGGTTGTTCGTGGTTGTCTTTCCGATGAGTGTTTCTATATAGCCTTGGCGCTTCGAATGCGTATTTTTTTAGCCTTAATATGCTATATCAACAAAATAAATGCATATATAGGCGATCATATGATGTAATCTACGATGAGACACAAATCTACGTTATCAGTATTGGTTGTGCATTTCTGCGTTACATTTATCGCCTTCCGATTGCGTCTTTTAATTGGGTTTGTGGTCGCTTGTCCGTTCAGATACAGTATAAGCTTTTTGTTTCCCAGAAAAAGCTGAAAGTCGAAAAATACGACCGCATAATCCCATGCACAGCCCCACACATGTGTAGAGATGTACCATTTGTTGCAAACCGAAAGGTTTCCTAAGTAGCAACAGTCGCTTCATCTTTGAATGTGCCTAACATCTAAAAGAATAAACATAATTATAAAATTTGGCACATGATGTCTTGAAGGTGGTCAAGTGTGTACACCCGAAATTTCACTAAATTGGGCAGGCAGTTCAAAAGTGGGCTTTCTTATGTCATGTTTCCCCTTTACCTGGTCTTTGGTTACTCCGAGGTTGATTGGTTATCACGAAACACGACAAGAGAGGCAAAGAGAAAGAAAAGACAAGCAGGCAACGGGAGCAACAACCAGCTTAAATGAATCAGGAAAGTCATCTGTCGATGAGCATGCGCGCTGTAAGCATTATTCTTAAGCACGTAAATAAGCATAAAAACATATCATGACGAAGGAGGGCACCGAAGATAAACGTGAAGTGAGCCGACACATGTATGTCTTGACTTGAAGTGACCAACATGCCAAAGAAAAGCGCATCGCAAATAAATCAACAGGATGCCTAAAGAAGCCTGCTCTATGCCAAGTTGTGTAACAGACTGTTACTTATGCACGAGTCATTACTGGTTGAGATTATGCTTGAGGCGTCTAAAATCTTTGCTTTGCCGAAATGACAATTATAGTAGCGCTCAGGTTGTCTGTACTGGGCGCACACTTGTGCTCATAGTCTTTGCAATCCTTAAAATACAAGCGCGGGTGCGAGCCAGCCCCAGATTCCAGTGTCGATGCGTGTTTGCATAACCTGTTGTTAGCACAGTTACCGTTCCCGTTTGACCCATGTAAACCCGGCCACAGCTGAGAGGGATATTTCGAACGACGTCCGTCGCGCAAGTAACATTCCGATGTTCGTTGTTTTTCCCACAAAGCAGATTTTTTCGAGCAATCTTCATCACCAATTGGTTTATAGCTCTGTCAGTATTTCACCACCTTTCGATCCGACGCAGTGATTGTACTAATTTTCATGCATGCGTGAAATTGTTTATTTCAAATTTAGCAGTTATCTACGCCTGGAAAGATAATTTATTTTCTCAGTTTTGAAAGTGCTAGAAACTCACAAGCAACAGTTTTCATTACGCAGCAACAAGGATTTGGGGGAGCGCATGTGTCGACCGATCGCCATCCTTCCGCCTTCCGCCGCTTACACTTCGTTTCGTGGCTACTGGGGCGTATCTCCTTGTTCACAGCCTTTTTCATGCTCAATCGTCGCCTTTGCGACGAAAGAGCAAATTTGAAATTGCCGCGTTTTTCTCTTAACGCAACCACTTTATGCAGTTGATTACAAACCTCAAAAGATAAATAAAAATAATGCGTAAAAAAAAGACAACAAGCGAACTCACCAAAACAACGCTTGAAAGAAAAGCTACAGACCAGGGCATCATATCCGGTAGATCTCTCTTTTCCGGTCGGGAAGGAGAACAACCAAGGGGAGTTGGTGACAGCTGAGCGCTCGCGGAGGCACGTGAGAGGTGTTTCTGCGCGAGTATGACGGAGTCGGACACAGCAGGGCTCGTGCCTTCTGACCAAGAAGGCGCTGAGGAACAGGATGACGTCGTCGTCCGTCGGCTTGGAAACTGCGCCAGCGCCTTTTGCGACCCCAGAACCAGGGCACATCGTCTTATCGTGCTATTTTTCCTCTGTTTCTTAGCTTTCGGTAAGTTCATTCATTTTGTCTTGCCTGCTGGCTCGTTCGAGGAGCTGCGACATCTTCCCATGAACACCATTAATTGCTCTTCACCAGCTGGAGCAGCAATAATTGCCTGCGAAAGTTTTTATGCAGAGTTTCGGGGTGAAAAAAACTGATTTTGGAACTTTGCAGGTAGCGTTAGCAACTGCCATAGTTGATAACTGTCACATAGCTTGTGCAGCTATATACTGTGTGTGTGATTGCACGTTCTCGCGCGATTTAAGTGTATCTCCGCATTCTATCATAAATTCTGTCTTTATTCGAACTTGCGGTGTCACCATTATCTGTGTAGTGTGCAACGTCCGTGGCAAGTTTAATGAACCATCATTCATACCTTGCGTTATCAATGTGTAGTGCGTGCAACGACAAAGTTCCCGTGCACGCCATTGCCAAGAAAAAAAAAATGAAAGTGGAGCGCGGCTTAGGCCACACGGCGAAGAATGCAAAAATTTTGCGCCACCTATCTTATCCTAGGGTGGCTTTCCTTTGTTTCTCCCTTATCAGTGGTCTCGGGTCCACGGATACGTTGACAGTCCAAGTGCTTGTGCGATTTGAAGACCCTTTCCCCTGCAGGCACACCACTCTTACCAAACTGATTTATTCTGATATTGGGTCGTTTTTGCTGTGTCAAACTTAAGCTCTTATAGAAATCGTTTCTGGGAGCTATGCAGTCAGTCATAGTAATTAAATATGCAGCCTGCTCTTTGTTGTTGTTGTTGTTGTTGTTAATGTCTTTTTCTTTCTTTGTGCGCACGTGTGCAGGTAGTTACTACTGCTTCGACAACCCTGGTGCCTTGCAGAGCCAAATTGAAAATGTCATGTTTGTACGGGCTTCAGAGTTCAGCAGCTTGTACTCCTGGTATTCATGGCCAAACACAGTCCTCTGCTTTGCCGGCGGCTTTCTCATCGACCGTGTCTTCGGCATCCGTCTTGGTGCCTTTATCTTTTCATTCATTATCATCGTGGGCCAGGCAAGGCACTCCTCTCTCTTGTTCTGTTTGAGCTATGATTATGTTATGGTTATGATGATGTTATGTGGAGTTATGATTATGTTTGTAATGTTATGATTATTGAGTAGCTGCTTGCAAAAGTGGTTTTTTTTTTTGTGACCAAAAAAAAACTCATCAAAAACGAGTGTGATGGTTTATAGTTCTGAATTCCTAGATTTGCAGTGGTACCTGCTTTGTACGAGATGCTTACAGTGACGCTTTTTCATTGTTTTGATGGTTTCTAAACAGTTCATTGAAACCATTTTGCAGAGCACTGCTTCACCGAAAATCGCAATGCCATTTATAAAATTAGCAGCAGCTGCCCTGAATTTGTCAAATGCTCAGAAAGAGAATTATTTCACATTATCACTTGTGGTTATCAGTCTCAGCTCTAAAGCACACAAGCATACTGTTTTGTTAAAATAAAAGCCCTGCTTCCACGTACACCTAAACAACTCCGATACCATTTTTATTCCTGCAAATAGCCAATTTAGTCTCCTCGAGATAACTTACATAGAGGGTTTAAAAATAGCTCCGGGAGTTCCAAGCCAAACCACTTTTAACGAGGTTGGGGACAAAGCTCATTGCCTTCCGTTACTTTTGCGGACCTCACGTATACTGCTGGTACAGTTAATCCAACTTGGAGAAACTCTACCCAATCGAGACCTGCTTCGCTTAATAAAACTGAAAGTCGCTTCTTTGCTGCCATTCGGACTGTTCACACAACTGCAGACCTCCAAGCCAAGCAATTATATAATGTGCCAGCAAGTTATCCCATGCATATGCTCAGTTCACACCCAGAGCAGAGGCAAGATCCCTGGTACTCTAGTACCTCAATGAACGCCTGCTGAACTACAGACGTGCACAGATAGCGAGGTCCTGTGGAGCCGCGTGCACCAACTTTCATTTGCTCCTCGGCTGTTGAGGGCGCTCGATTGGCCTTTTCATCTACTGTGATCATCATCAGCATCTGATGTTCTGTGCGTGCACATTTAGTGCAACGCTGATTTTCTCTGCTCTCTCTTAATCAATGTAAACGTCCACAGTGACAATTTTTTCTGCTCTAAAAAAGAAAAAAAAACTTTCCTCTTGCCTCTGTCTTTTCATCGGCACAGTCACACCTAGTGTAGATCAGTGAATGATAATTACATGGATAAATCATAAACACGTCCTCATTGAGGTAAAGTGATAGAGGAGGCAATTTTTTCCATGTGGTATATATTATTGCCACCTGTACTAGTATTGCTTCTGCCCTAGTGTGCAAAAGGGGTGAACTAGGACACGCACGCTGGAGCTGTGGTATTTGTGCTGGTCTTCAATTTTGTAGGTCTTGCTTTCAACAGTGACTATAGAGATCACCTACGTGTGGGCACTAATGATGAGTGATGATTACATGGATAAATAATAAACACATCGTCTTTGAGATAAAATCATAGAGGCCATTTTTCCCGCAAGGTATATATTAGCGCCACACACTCCTGTATTGTTTTCGCCCCAGTGTGGCGAAGGGGATGAACAAGAAGATACGTGCTGGAGCTGTTCTGTTTGTGCAGGTCTTGAGATTAGCAAATTTTGTTTTCAACAGTGGCTATGGAGATAACCTGCAAGTGTGCACTAATGGCTCAATTAGTGAGTCTGAGTAATTGTGCTCTGCCACATTTGGGATCACTAGCCTCAAAACATCTTTGGCAGGTTGACTGCACAGAATAGTATCGTCTACAATGGCAGAATCTTTGGCCATTGAAAATCTTTGGCTGTCTAAAGAGACATTGCAATGGCTCATAGATGACTTCCTTCGTGTAAGTCATAATTCTATAGCAGGTTTAGACAGCAAGAAAGATTGGGACGTGAAGTGACAACGCAAGCGGTCCAGTGTGAAAGAGAAGCCATTGGAAGTGCACGGTAAATCGTTTTTGGCTGAGTTTCCTTAACCAGAGTACTGACTCATAGCTGGGTTGGTCCAGTCTACTCCAGTTTTAGCTCCACAGTTGACTTTGTTGTTAACGTTGTCGTTCATGTCCTCGGCTTTCACGCTGTCTGAATCTGCAACATGTCGGCAATATGCTCAAGCTATGCCGTTGTGCATGATGTGCAATGTTTTCTCCTAGTGTGCCCCTGTTTTTCTCATGAGCATGAGACATTTCTGCATAGCCTGAGGAGATGATAGAATGTGTCACCAAACAGCATAGCTGAAGTGGGGTTCCCTCAAGGTCCACAGGCTAAAAGGCACATGGTAGCAAAAATGCTATTAAAATTCTTTGGAGACACTGGCCTTGTGACGCAGTGACAAGAGTTATATTTTATTTAGACTGTGTGACACAAACAGAGGAATTGCTGACATTTTCGATGCAAGGCTAGCTCTACTTACCTTTAACGCCATCACCACTACCACAACTGTTTGATGCCATGAATATTCCATCATATTCAAAAAATAGTCACTATATGAAGTCTATGCATTATTGAAGCAATTATGGCAAATTATGCTCTGCCAAGAAGCCTAATTGATGTATGTGTCAAATAGATGATGAGATATCCAAAGGGTTTTTATTTTAACTCCGTAAGAACAAGAAGTTACAGTTGTGCAATCGGACTACCGGTCAAGCAGCCCCAAAGAAATGAAAGATCTAAAAAAGCAAGTTTTGCCGTTTTAGTAGGTTTTTTAATGCAGAGGCATCACTAGGATCAGTGCCACCCAATGCAGTGATGCACTTTCATATTTCACATCCACTGAAATGCCGCCACCGCTGCTGGTGTCGAACCCATGAACCACTGTTCAGCAGCTGAACACTGTAGTCACTGAGCCATTGGGGCAGCCACTCAGTGGAATGTTAAACGTGCCATCTTGTCTTCTTTAAGTGCAGTAGGCCATAGGACATGTTTATCACAGCAAAGAGAAAACTGCATAAAGGTCGTACACTTGTGTGATTATGCACTATGTAAACAGCTCGGATCACAACCACAAGTGCTCTTTCATTCAGTATCTTTTTCTTTTGTTTCTGAATGAAAGTATTTCTGATCTGGCTGCTTATTTTTGAAGGTTTGTAGATTTAAATGGTTCCGTTTAAACTATTTTTCAGGTGGTCTTTGCTATGGGAGCCTTTGTCAATCGCTTCTGGTTGATGCAGTTCGGAAGATTCATTTTCGGGTGAGCACCCTCTTATAATTTAATGTGGTGGACTTTGTGCTTGTACACACTTTGACCACACTTTGCCGAAAGGTGCGCCTGTCTGCTTGAAACATTGTGTTTTAATGAAAGCACTACTTGAAATAAGCATCATTTTGTTCTCCCTTTCTTAGATCAGCTACCGCAGTCATTACTGTGTGTAGATGTTGACATAGCCCAGGTTACCAGTACTTAACGTCTACTTATGTTTATCTGGCATCCCTTCAAGCATCCAATTCGGTTAATTTGTGAATTATTCTCTGTTATTTTTACACTTAGTGTCACATCTGCATGGATGTGGTAACTGGAACTCTTAAATCGTATTGGCTCCAAAGGCTCAGTTTTTCAGAGAAGAATGGCATTTGATCCCAAATATAGAGGTCTGCAGATTGCCATGCGATCTTTGATCAGGTAGAAAAATATGCTGCTCGAAAGTTGGTGATGGCTGGTGCCAGAGCGCTAAGTGTTTGGAAAGTGGTTGCAGATGAGGACTTCACACGTCTTTTGACTCTCAGAACACCATGACAGTAGTACAGTTAGGATTTGAAGCAAGGTGCAGCTAGTAGGGATTTGAAGCAAGGGGCAACTAGTAGAATAAGAAGTCTACTGGCAAGAGCCACATGCATTAAATCTGAACAATATAGGATGTGAACTCGGAAGGGATAAAACTGCAGCAATTTCAAGGGTTGAATAATGCCGTGAAAAGGGCAGATCAAGCAGAGATCTGGTATCCAGGTTTAGAGCGTATACTTAAGCTGTAATAATAATTACAGCTTAAGTATATACAGCGCTCTGTGTTGTGTCCTCTCTTCTCTGTCCCGTCTGTCGCGCTGTTATGGATTATCGTGAGCACCAACTCGCCCAACAAATGGTATTGTCAACTTAAGCTCTGCTGTTGGCTACTTGCAGAGATTATTGGCAGCTCCATTTAGAGCTTCATTCTGTGCAGGGTTGGCGGTGAATCTCTGGCTGTTGCCCAAAACACCTACTCGGTGGCCTGGTTCAAGGACAAGGAGCTGAACACTGTCTTCGGCCTCCAGCTTAGCATCTCGAGGCTGGTCAGTAGTTCACCTTAAGAAGACATTTGGCACATTGAAATTGTCAGTATCATCATTCTCTTTATCACAGTGCAGTCAGAGACAGCCTGACATGAAATTAAGGCCATGTCTCGGTGGCACAAGAGCATACGCAAGATTCGCCAATCTGATATTCTAAGCCATTGTACTTGTGCGCTGGTCAAAGCCCTGTCTGGCATCGTTGAAAGCTTGAAAGGGCTGTTAAGTGAAACTGAAAGCCGTGACCAGCTATAACAGTGTGCATGGTCATGGCCTAAGGATGGCTTGTGTTGTAGCGACTACAAACGGCCTGCATCAGGCTCATAGAGAAAAGAAAATAATGATAAAAGTTGCTATCACAATTATTGATTGCTATTTGTCATAACACAAATCTTGAGAGCTTTTGCCAGATTAATGCTGCTTGATATACGAACAAGTTCTGCGCTTCTTCATATTAATCTTTTTTGAGGAAGTTCACTGTGTTTTGTTCAAAAGCAGCAGTTCTTGTCATGTTCCAGAAGATTACAAGTGTAGAAGTTACTTGAAAATTCAGCATATTTTTGTTACACATTACTGCATTCAATCATGCTGACACCTCTGTCATTAATACATTGGCTGATGGCTTCAACAGATTTTCAGCAAACGCTTAGCATACCGAGTGGTGTGAATGCTCTCGTCGCATATTTCTAACGTATTGTCACCTCATGTATTAACCGATTCTTTTCCGTTACAACAACTACAAAAAGAAAATACTAACACCCCTTGGATGAACAGAGATATATTACATCTGTCATGTCGTGTCAGCAGGCTTAGAGGATTAAAGTGCTGCCATAATCCGTATACACATTGCTAGGTTCACTGAGGCAAAGGAGGAACTTCACATAAAAACCAGGTTAGCCAAAGATTCATTTCTACAGCGTGCAGCTACCAGTTTTGGTGAAAAGTAATCCCCATAAGTTCTGACGTTCCATTCTGCCTCGTGACGGCTCTTGTATGCCTTTCTGCATAAACAGTGAAGCAACTAGTGATCCATTAGTAATTTCTAATGACTTCAGAGTGTACTATCAATCAATTTTCACTTGCGACAATCATGAGTACCTTCTTTCTCTAGCACTCATCCAACTTGCTCCATTAATGATATCTCAATTAGTACAGAAGGACTGGAGCCAGTCCTGTCTCTGCGTGTTCGTCCTCGTGTCTTCGCGCCAGTTTGCATTTGTGCAGTTATGTCGCGTTACAACCAACTAGCTCAAACTAAAGTATTTCTTAAACCTCGTGCTAAATTTTGATATATAGACAAAGTGAAAGACCTGATAATATGCATGCCATACCTGTTTCTCTTTCGATATGCCTTATGGACGTCACGCTGTCTTACTCTTATTTTTTTTAAATCGCTAGCTTCCGGCATAGTCCCTTCATCCTGGAAGATGGCCAAGATGCTTCCATTACATAGGTCGGGCAATAAGCCAATATCTAACTACCAGCCGATATCATCTCTAAATCCTCATTCATGCAAAATACTAGAGCAATTAGCATACGAACACATTATTAAATTTCTTTAATGAAATAGTGAAACATCATTATTTCGAACTTCAAGGGAGTTGAAAAAAACGTCAGAATTATCCAAATGTTGAATTATACAATGGCTCCTCAAAACAGCCAAAAGCTGTCCACGTGACAGCGAAATTTCTTTGGTGGGAACCTTGGCAATTGTTATCTCCTTTTAAGATAAAAACTGCATGGCAACAGCGATTGCTCACAGTTTTGTCAAATGTTTTAATTCGCGCACGCTATCAGGACTGGCAGAAGCAGAACTGCTCGACAGTGCATGGTAAGGGTCTCCGCGACAACATGCAGGGCCTGAAACGGTAGCGCTGGAGCTTCTTCGCATGTGGCATCGCATGTGAGGAGGCTTCACCGCACAAATTGCGGACAGCATGTTACTAGTGTGGAGTTTCGACACGCTGGAAGAACAAAAATACAACGCAGACGGTAGCAAGAGAAGCACGCATTGACGTCAGAACGGCAAGAGGGCTTGGTAAAACAAACAAACAAAAAAGATCAACAAGGCAATCGTTGCAGCAAACAGTGTGTGGCATTGGCTGGCCCGCTGATATGCGCAGCAGATCGCTGCTGTCACCACGGGTTAGTGGCAAAGTTTCGAAAACAAACTACACAGCCGGACTGTCTCTCAGCCTTTTGGCAGGAACCAGCCGACTGTCAACACACATGCCTATTTACTGTGGACTATCATTAATACAGACTCGCTTAATTAAAACCTATCATTCATACTGACAGTCTGGCTCCGTTGCCATCAAGTGGTTATTCAAAAAAGGCTTATCTTAATTCTAACCTAAGGAAGTGCTCCACTGGGTGGTAAGCAAACTACCCACTATGGCAGTTGGCAGTTAAATTAATGATTGGTCTCGAGAGGTTGCTCGGGGAGAGCAGCCTGGGATTTGTACTCTTAAGGGTAGGTTAAGTGTTTTATGTTGGTAAAAGAAAAACAATGTATCCATGTCTGCAAACTGGCATGCAAAGAGGACCACCCCAGGCCACTGAAGGGACCTATTTATACTATCGCTTCATGCCCTTAAGGCTGAGCTTAAATGTCCCCTCCAGTTTTTTCGCAGTCCCCTTCAAATTTGATATCCAGGTTCGAATGTACCAATGCTGACGCCATGAATGATGGTTACAGCTGAAAAAAACACGAGAAAGAGCTCACAAGGATAGTTCAGTGCTGGTCAGAGTTACACTTCCAGTAAGTTAAATGCCACTCTAATTCAGACTCTAAAGGAGACAAAAAATTTGTTTGACCTTTGTAGTTGGAATTTAGGGAAGCCTTTTTGATATACTTATGTTTACGAGACCAAAGTGTTAGTTTAAGTAAACTGAATGTTCAAATTAAATGAGTTTGATTTCATGAGGGTCTACTATAAAGCTTTGATGGGAGCTATGTGCTGCATATGCAGTTCAGAGGCATGTGCAATAGTTTGATCAAGACCTTGTGTACATCGAGGCTAATGCTATCTCATGATGGAGGTTCCCAAGTTTGAAGCTCACTTTCTTCTTACCTGAACACTTAAAATTGCAGGGAAGCACGGCCAACTTTATGACTATGCCATTTCTGTACGCTGCTGTGGCAAAAGTATACCCTGGTGTCACGGGTCTGGGAGTGGCTCTTCTCATTGGTGAGTGCGGCTGAGTGCCTTTCAACTTGTGTTCTAACGTGGTGAGCCACTGCTTACACTCTCTCAGACAGGACTATTGTCACTGTCCAGTTTTATGCGCTGTGCCATTCTTAAAACAAGAGTGTCTATTTCCTCTCTTTTTATCTAGCTGTTGTTATTAAAGGTGCTCTAAAATGCCTTTAGAGGAGAGCACATAAACTCGGGTCAGTCACCAGGCTGTGTTGCCTGAGCCAAATGATACACTTCTACATGCAGCAGAGAATCCACAATCTCATGCGAAAGTCGGTGAGCTCTTTCCGGTAACTTTTTCATATTCATGCCCTCCTCTGGCTCGTGCATCTCCATATGTCAGTTGAACGGCTGTTTGTTAGACTATATCAAAGATTGTTCAGCTAGCATGGCCACGGCCAGTCAGCCGTGTCGATCCGTCGGGTCAGGAAGCACCGCTCATGGAGAATCCCCGCTCGCGTCTGAAGCCAGCAGTGGGGCCAAGTGGATGGGGCCAGTGGGGTAGTGTCAACCTTTGAGCCTGCAAAAAGTGGCGAGAGGAGAGGGAAAGGTGCAAACATACTGAAATTCATGTTTAGACTACAGATAACTGAGCCTCTACAAAATGCATTAAAAAGGTATTCATTGAGGCAGCATCCTTTAACACACCAGGCATACCGCAGCTTTATTGAGAGCTGCTTTCAGAGCCCCTCTAAAACCACTTTTTGCTCCATTACTATAAAAGCTATGGCCATCATGTTGCAAAGTTTGATACAATGCTCATTGTATGTTGTCCAATCTTGCTAGGCATGGTCTATAAAGGATTGTGAAACAAATGCTGTAACACTAGTCAATACATTGGCTGTACTACCATTCAAGAGCTCTTGTGATGTGATTATTCTTGCACATTTTTGAAACACTGCATAGTGCTTACTGAGTTTTGCTCTTTTGGGGTGCATTCTGGTCTGTAGAGCAAATTAAACTGGGGTATTTAGGTCCGCCTAATGTATGAATGCCCGTTGTAAACTTGGAAGCCCGCATATACCTTACTTGCTTTTTTTTTTCATATTTCGAAAACCTTTGTGAGTGCCTGTGCCCATTAGTCTGGCACTGTATGAAACATAGTGATTCCTTTAAATATCTGTATATTATTCCGGTCATTATCAACCATGCGTATGTATGGAAACAGACTGCGGAAAACTGCCTGCCGGCTTCTCCTTGCTGACTTTCTTTGTTGCTTCCAGCTGCTTCATGGTGTGTGATGTCGATGCTGTGTGCCATCGTGCTGGCTGTGCTCGACCGCAGAGCACAACGCATCATGGGACGTGATGATGCCATGACAGGTAAGTGCATTCATGCTGTAATGATTGCAGACTGGCATTAGTAAGCTGCTGAGGACAGCAATAAAAGAAAAGTGCAGTGCTCGCACACAGCTTTTGTGCCA